>NC_137458.1:84480985-84532178 GCF_964235325.1 Thermobia domestica | reverse complement strand
GTGCAGTCGCTAACATTGTTGTCCTTGGTGAGAGCGGTCCCGGGTTCGATTCCCGATGGGGATACTAGGTCGAAAACACGTAACATTTTTTCAGACCAGCCATCCTTGTTTTTCTCATTCATACCAGGCAAATGCCGGGATGGTACCTAACATAATAGTCCCGTGCCCTTTCCTTCCTTCCCTACTCCGTTCTTCCGCCCCAATTCTCCGGGCAGTGTGATCGCTAAGGGACATCATCCCTCATGTGTGACGGGCTAATATGGCATAGATGCCGAAAGCCCAGAAATTTAATTCATAATCATAATCCGTTATTGTCTTTGAGTTATTCATATTTTTAAAAGCAGGGAAGATTTTAGATAAGATCCTTAACAGTTATCAATGCTTGAGAGAGAATTAGAAGAAAATAATTTTCATTAAGTTTAAATGGAACAAAGGCAACGATTGTTCCAGATTTTGCACCTCCAGAAAGCAAAAAATTGTCGGTACATAATGAAACTTTGTTACCGTACCTTAACTAGAAATCCTAGGAAAATAATCAGGATAGTGGCCGAGTTTCGAACCTACGATCGTTCTAATGCTAATGTATATCGCCCCTTTCAGAATTTTAGTGGCACTCTCAATTGTCCCCCACACTTAAAAAAATCCTAACTACCCTATTGATTCTAGGCGAATTAGAACCTGAACTAGAAACATTTGAAAATAACTTCCTTGAAATCTGCATTTTTCTCTAACTCGGCCCTGTACCAATGACCTTACCTTGCAGAATAGGTTTGATGGTGACTAGAATGTTAAAGAACATACAGTATGGTCACAATTAAAAATTGGATGGACGGATGAGAGTTTACCGTCCCTTCGAGCAGCGGATATGAGACTTGTACCTACAGCTTAACGTGTAATCGGAACCCCCTGAGCTCCCGAAGGGATTCAGAGTTAGAAATCAGTCTGGTTCAGGTATGTTATACGGTGACCAGCCACACACTTGATATTACGGATGAAGTTACAAAGGATTAAATCATATATTTTTATTCGTGGGCCGGACGAAACATACTCGCAGGCGGGCATTTGGCCATCACTTCTCTAATCAATAATAGCGTTTTTTCCTTGCATAAAAATTATTTATCTACCCTTTATATGTAAACTTTCGTATCAACGAAATACATTTTCTAGTTTTGAAGGCGAATTTCCAGATTCAGGGCTTTAAGATTTTATCTCTTGGCACTGTTAGTATTCTTTATCTTCAGACTAGTGACCTATTCGTGAAAAAGACTGGATTTCTTCTGTTTTAGGTAGGGACATCTTTTCACTTGGATATTTTATGGCGCTATTCTACATAGAACTGAAGTATCGTACTCTTCCGTGTGCGTGGATGATAAACAAGGAATAAATAAGAGCACGCTATATCTGGTATGACAAGACAGCTACTTTTAATAGCCGTGTTGACATTTATATTCTGCCAGCAAGTAAGTAAGCAACTCTCCCTTCTTAAGTTTTACATCCAGTGATTTCGAGAGGAAAGGGAAGGATGCCATCTTCCGTAGGAGACCTTTAATGATTAGATCTCACTTCAGAGCTTCGCCTCGAGCCTATGAATTTCACATCCTACGTAATGAAGCAGCCACATTTATCAAGGAGCCTCGCGGGAGTCTGGGCCGCAGGGCGGTTGGAGATGAGAGGGCGGGAATGAGGAGGCTGTCGTCTACACCAGAGAAAGGAGGGAGAAATTGTTGGTTGCGTTCCCATCACCCTGAGGGACCTATTAAATTTATCTCAAATATGATCTTCTGTAACTATGACCTGTTCTCTTGTGATCATTTACACAAGCGTCCTCTCGCATCTTACCTGTCAATATATACATGTTCAAGTCTTAGGTTCTTTTATATTAATTTTAAAATCACATTAATCTTTCGTTGCTGGAAGACCTTACATTAAGCCTGACTGGATGCCTTATTGCTTTTGTTAATGAAGGTATTCGCTGGAAAAGTAATTTTTGATCCGATACTTATCTGTGCAACTTAATGTCATTGTTAGTATGGGCTTAGGTATTGGAGGTAAATGGACTACGTAAAATTTGAAGTTTTAAACTTTTCTATGCGATATTCAGTCTGCAGATGATCAATATTTAATATAATATAATTTATACTGATCTATTTACCAAATTTTTCCACTAGATTATTGATAAAAAAAAACACACATTTCTTGCTTTAATTCTCACAGGATGTTATAAAATTTGTGTCACAATGTTTAAGATCAAATTCCCCACATCAAAATAAGAAAAAAAGTTCATATAGACCTGTACTCAAAAATGGATAGCTTCCAAGTTATAGGGTATCTAAAACGTGAGACAAGTGAATTTTAAAAGCCCTTAGCTTCACTACTATGAGACCTATCATAGTTGGGACAAGACATCACTGAGGAGCTGGTATGTAAACTATCCAAATATCCATGTTTAAGAAAGCTCCAGTACTTGCACAACAATTTTTTAGAGAGATAGGTGGCGAGTGATCAAATACTTCCAAACAGCCTCTCTAAAAATGATTGTGCAAGTACCGGAGGTTCTGAAAGATGGATATTTGGATAGTTCACATACTAGTTCCTCAGTGATGTCTTGACCCAACTATAATTCGTACTATAGTAGTGAAACTATGGACGTTTAAAGTTCATTTACTCACGTTTTCGGCACCCTAATACTACGAAACTATGGTATTCCGACCTCAGGTTCATATGAACTTTTTTCTTATCTTGGTGTTAGGAACCTATTACCAAAATATTGACAAATTTTTGTAACGCCCTGTATACTTTTTGAAAGTTAACAAATAGTACGTAAAGTAGTTTTTATAGCCAGAGATGTAATGTGGCGGAAGTAGATATACGTTATATTTTTGGAAGTTGTCTAGCATAGTGTTTCGCAACCGGAGTACTGCGACATGATAGTGCATAACGCAGTCCCAGAGAGTGTGTTGCGAAATTTGACAGTTCAAAAATCATGGAGCAATTAATAATTAGTTAAAACCAAATTTTGAAACAGACTGTATCACTCAGCGCCTTCAGTGCCACCGACAATGCTCAGTACTTCATGAAGTCACCACTTTATAGGGTTATTATTATTATTATTATTATTATTATTATTTAAAAAAAGCAAATGTGTCGCAACGTTGTGGACATTTAGTAAAGTGTGTCACCGGTCCAAAAAAGGTTGGCAACCACTGGTCAAGCGTATACTTACCAAACATTTTAGCATTTAATCTCTATTTACAGCATACAATACAAAATCCTAAGTTTGGATCCATTCTCTTTAATCTTTCTTGCTGTTACAGTTTTCAAAAACAGCATTCTATTTTCTAGAGGAAATTCATTAAACTATGAGAATTTTAAATCACGATGTTTTGTGCTTTAAATATGCAATAGTACAAATAATAACGTTTATTTAAATATTTCCATGTTTGTTGGATTCGAGTTGAGTTGAGTTGATTTTAACGTCCCGTTCAGCAGCGAGGCTATATGAGACGTGGAACTACTGATTAACGTGGAATCCGAATCACATGAACTCCTGCCGGGAATCGAACCCGTGTTTCCCACGCCAAAGGCGCGTACGCTAACCGCTTAGCCACTAAGGAGCTCCTAGATTCGAGTTGATTTTAACGTCCTGTTGAACAGCGAGACTATATGAGACTTGGACCTACTGATTAACGTCGAACCCGAACCACGTGGGTTCCTACCTGGAATCGAACTCGTGTCTCCCACGCCAAAGGCGCGTACGCTAACCGCTTAACCATGAAGGAGATCTTGGTTGGATTCGAATCTAGCGTCTCTCTTTCAGCATCAGCGGCATATGAAACGTTGATCTACAACTTAACATGGGATCCAAACTACATGATCTTTCAGCGGGAATCGAATCCGAGTCTTCTGCGGCGAAGCCCATATAGCCACAAGGAAGCTATTATTTCCTCTGTTACGTATCTTAGGAAATATGAAATTAACGTAGCCGGCACCATAACTTTTTTTTTCATTCATTCTTCTTTCCTAGTTGAATATTTATAGAAATGAAAGGATATGAAAATAATATTCGTAATGCTTCAACTGTTATTATATTCTCATGTTCAGTTAATTAACCACAATCTTTACTTTATTTGCAGGTGAGTTCAGATTGTATTCTTTTCAACAATTGGATTCTCATCTGCTTCAGAATAGTAAGTATTTCTGGATCTAACTAAATAATTAGTATTACGCGGTTATTATTATTATTATTATTTACCAACTCTTGTGTTGTATTAAGCTAATGAAATCGTATCAGAAGTTGGAAGTTCAGTTGCAAGCAGCTAATTTCTCATGTAAATCTAACCGCCGGAAGTAATATTAGCCATTAATTAGATGTTATTAAACAAATAGGATCTATCATATTACAAGATGCCATTATACTGGATGTAGCTACCACAGGTAAATTATTTGCATTGATTGTAACTAATTATTTTCTTAAATTATGGTATTAATCAGTTCCTAATTATATATATATATATATATATATATATATATATATATATATATATATATATATATATATATATATATATATATATATATATATATATATATATATATAGAGAGAGAGAGAGAGAGAGAGAGAGAGAGAGAGAGAGAGAAAAGGGGTAATTACAATGTTGTAAAATCACAAACACACAAAAACATTCACACGTGTGTCCTAATATTCGAATAAGGGAAAATTCCCCTTATCCAAAATTGAATGTATAAGAAAAGTAGTGCACCGAGTATGTCTTTTGTTTTCTCTATCTGCTTATATCATTGAGTTGATGAACGCTTCTATAAATTTATTTCCATTTTTTTTTAAAAGAAAAAGAGTAACCAAGAAGCAATCAATATTGACGCAATATTCGTGAAATAAATAAAGTACATATATTAAAATTGTATGTTTGCACTGCAGAAGTTTTACCTACTTTCTTTCTCCCTTTTAAATTTTGTGGCTAGAGCGATTTTTACATTTTTAGGATCATGTAGTATACCGAGGGGACGTAGACTCGTGGATAGCGTTCTTGATTTGCAATCGGGAGCTTCCAGGTTCGAATCTGTTGTTCGGGTACCCTGATTCAGGTTTCCATAGCATTTTGCCTCAGGAGAATATTGGGATGGTACTTTTATACAGATATAGTTTTAGGTTTTATATTTTGTCTTCTAACACAACTGACTGACATTTCAAAATTAGAACCTCTTAAACGTTTTGCGTACTACAAATTATGCGTTAAAATATCAAACAATACTTTCGATAAAATGGATACTTTCAAATATCTAGGCTGAGTATTAACAGACCAAAATTATATCTACGAAGAAATTAAATTTCAACTGAAAGCAGGGAATTTGGGTTACTACAGAAGTATTCAGTTCAAAACCTTTTGAGGTTGCGAATTTTGTCGAGAAATTTGAAGCTTAAAACAAATAAAATGATAATCATGCCTGTTGTTCTGTATGGCTGCGAAATATAGCTGCTTACTTTGATGGAAGAATTCGCAGACTGAAAGTATTTGAGAACAAGGTCCTGGAAAAAATATTCGGACCCAAGAGGAACGGGAATGGGGAATGGCTGAAACTTCATAACGAGAAACTACATGATTTATACCATTTACCAAACACTGTTAGGGTCATCAAATCTAGGAGGCTCAGGTGGGGAGGTCATGTAGCCAAAATGGAAGAAAGTAGGAATGCTTTCAAAGTTTTAACTGGAAGACCAATCGGAAAACGGCCATTAGAAAGACCTAGGCACAGATGAGAGAACCATATTAAGATGGATCTTGCAGAAATAGGAATATAAAGTAGAAACTGGATCTACTGGCTAAATTCAGAATTCCATGGAGAACTTTTGTAAACGCGGCATAGAATCTCTGGATTCTATAGACCATAGCGTTAGTTAATTAGTTAAACATTCTACAATAAAATAAATATCTCTCGATATCATATATAAGGTTGTCTAAAACACATTAAGCCTTTGAGGTCAAAATTTAGTATACATTTATTGTGATTGAAAATAACATTACGAACCACATATGCAACATTTTGTTCGAAGACTTTCCCCTATATTTCCGACAATGTTCCGTCACAGTTCCGTAGCCATAGAACTTTTGTGGTTTCTGAGAAAAAAAACAAACAAAAAACAGTGACATGTAGCTTTCACAGGCTCTTTTTAAACTAACTTAACATCATGCGGGGAATTCTGCAGAGACCGAAACAATTAATAGGTCTGACGATGCCACGTCCGAGCTATACAGTAAATGCATTAAAACGTTTCATCCAAGTTCTTTCCATTATGTTGACCAGTTCTGGCCGTTTCTTTTTGATTGCCAGGGGTACTCACGCTAATTGTTGACAGTACAGGGCCAAGTCTATCTTTCTTCTCAGAGGCAGCAGCTTGTGACGTGGGATATCATTGCAATCCCACCAAACGCACAGCGTTATCTTCCTGAGCGTCAGTGTGGAGTTTGCTGCAGACTGTGGAGTTGCTCCCCTTTTCGCACATTGTTGCTGAAGGAGTCCTCGGTTACTTCCTACCCCCCTTCCGTATATGCTGAGTGCGAAGCTTATACGGCAAGCCTACCTCTGTCAGAGAGGTGCCTATAAAAGAGGTCACGCAGTCTTGGCTGGTGCTAACAGTGTACCTTATCGCACTGTAAACATAATCAATGTGTGTGTGTGTGAGTGAGTGTGTGTAACTACTAAACGAAACGCTACTCGATCAGTTGGCGGGCCGAAATTATCACTCACTACATTCTATCCACTACTATCCACTTCTGATAATTTCTCATCAATCACTTCAGAAATGGCTCGAGTTCGTTACATTTCAGTAGAGATTCGTAGATAAAAAAAAAATCGATTGAGAATGTTTTTGAGTCAGATTGTGTGGCATCAAAACGTCGAGTTTGTGTTTGCAACTAACTTTCTCCAAATGGTTTATCACAGTTTGGTGATGGATGTTGGATTCTTAGTGATGTTCATTACTGCTTATATACCAGTCTTTCTCAACTATTTGCCATAATATCCTCCACTTTTGGTGTGACTGATTGCTCACTTCAAGGAGCATCTTGGACATCAACATTTCCGGAACGAGAGTGACTAAACTATCTTTTGACTGTGGCTTTTGATAGCATATCTTACCCATAAACAGAATAAATTTCTTCACGGGCTTGCGCAGCATTTGCACCTTTGTTGACATCATCATCTTCCTCACGTTAACCATATGTTGGTGGCAACATGCAAATTTTGAACACTTTTCTCTCCCTTGGGAGAGCTGTTTTATACTCTTTGATAAGGTCTCTTCATTGTAACTGCATATAATTATTCTATCCTTGGTCTTCCTCTTCCTGATTTTCTTTCTCTTTCCCCCTATCAACATGGTGATCCACTCGGAGTGCCGAATAAGATGGCCAAAACATATTCTTTCTTCTTTTTCCTATTATTTTCATGATCTTTCATCCTTCATTTGCTTCCTCTAGTACGTCTTCATTCTTTTCCTTTCGGTCCAAGATATGCATAGGATTCCACGTCAACACCACATTTCAAATGCTTCCAGCTTGGACATTTCAGCTTTTCTCAATGTCCACTTCTCTGATCCGTAAAGCGCCACGCTCCATACCAGTGTCTTAATAAATCGTTTTCGAACGTCCAGCGACACATTTCTTGATGTTAGCAGTCCTCTTTTCGTATTGAATTGTTTGTTTGGCCTGCATTATTCTAGAACTTACATCTTTTCCACTTCTTCCGTCCGAAGATATTAGACTTCCTCAATAGGGGAATGTTTTAACGTCTTCGATTTTCTCTCCCTCTAGCCATTCCAACATAAAATTGTAAAATCTAGAGCAGTTTTGCCTAAAGTTCTCATTTTTATGGTCAATATCTTACATCTGATTATGAGAATTCCAACACGTGTACACATCTAATAGCTTCGACTGTCAGCTGTCAAATGACGTTAGACTTAACACGCTGCTACTTATTCCCTGAGAATTGGGATAATAATGCTATCTCGTGCGCAAAAGGCTAATAACATTATTTTTTGAATTTATAGTGGAATAAAGTTATTCATTAGACTTTTTGTATCAGAAACATAATCAATTAGAATTTCTTGCGCTCCCTTCGCAAGTGACCAGCGCGCGTACCTTTAGTGCATGGGATCACAGGCTTTTATCCTGGTTGAAGAGTCTGTACAAGTCTCATATAGCCACGATGGTGAAAAGGGATACTATACTCCAGATTAATCAACAACCAACTCAACTTTTTGTGGAACACCCAAACTAGCTACAGGATGATTTTTTTTTATAGAAAAGCAACACCGTCATCTATAATTACTTACCGAAAGTTTTCCAACACAAACAGACCTTAACCAGCTCAGTTTCCTTTCTCATTGTTGAATGTTAATGATTCCATGTTTCTTGGGTTCTACCTGGAATTTTGTCATTCTTGGATGAAAATCTCTCGAAATCTTGGTCATTTTTTTTCTTACGTTACTCTGTGCAGTGCTTCTTGATTACATCATACCACCTTGCATGAGTACGTTTAGACGTATATTGTAATATACCACGTGCTTCTCTGTACAAAGAATGTAATATGTTCCTGTTTGTAAACATCACCACATATATGTACGTCGGAGTACTACACACCACGTGGAATTAGTACAAGAAGCAGAAGGACCACCAACACCTCCTACAAGTCACATGGCGACAAGACAGCAGAGCGCCACCGCCGCTGTGGGACGCCTATATATTGGACAACAACTTGCAGACATGCACCAGTTTTCTGGTCTCCCTCCTCTAGCTTGTCTGGAGCACTAGGAGAACCCTACCCCAAAGCCCCCAGTCTGCTTCCGGACTCTTGGTTATTCCTTTCCTTCGGGGCTATGTCAGGATCCCAACCTCATTTGCTCAGC
The DNA here is from genome assembly GCF_964235325.1 of Thermobia domestica. Classification (NCBI taxonomy): domain Eukaryota; kingdom Metazoa; phylum Arthropoda; class Insecta; order Zygentoma; family Lepismatidae; genus Thermobia; species Thermobia domestica. The sequence goes on along the minus strand of NC_137458.1, from coordinate 84,523,258 downwards.
CTGCTTCAGGGCTCTGTGACTTTTATCCCTCCTCACTGCTTGCTTCGGAGCATTGGGGTTTCTTACGCCACTATGCTCAGCCTGCTTCGGGGCTCTGTAGAGATCCTGTCCACGACTGCATTGTCTTGGGCCATCTAATTTCTACCTTACGTGTATAGAAAAGTGTACCATACTATTTCTGTGAATACTGGTGTTGTTTGGAGGAGTTAATAAATAAAACGGTAGTGGGAGTCGATTCCGAATTCTGATTTTATTAACCTACTACTAGCTACTAGAAATTTTACAATATGCATATAACAGTCTTCCAAATAAAAAAGTTTTTCCCCCCAAAATTTAATGGAAATCCTTAGAGTCATTTAGTGATGAACGCTGTTCCCTTCCCTTCCCAAAACAAAAGCTGAGTGATGCCTCGGAGCCCAACGTCGATGATTTTTTGTTCGTAAGTCAGGTAATCACCTAATATTTGAGCCTTTTAACTCGCATGGTCTTGTTATTATATCGCCAATACGTTGCTTTATTGGCTTGTGGTCAAATAGATGAAGACTTCGAAGTACTTGTTTCTCCTTTTTTTCTTCTATCTTTCTGTAGAAAGAAAAGAGGAGAGTGAAAAATAACCCAAGAGAGGAAGAATTGTGTGGTTGGTAGGACGGAAATGAAGAAGGTAAAAGAAGCAAAACAGAGATGATGAAAGAAGAAATAAGGAAAAAAGGGTGATAATTGAAGCGAAAATAACAGGGCTTCCGAAGATTCTTCGAAGGAAGGCTTTAAGGACAAGATGGAAGAAGAAAAGGTCAGTCGTCCGAGCGAAGAGGATTTGTGGGAGAAGAAATAGAAACGTGGTCAGGCAACGCGAGCCACGGGCAAGAAGCCAATATACCAGTAGTCTATATACGTACAGTATATTTCATAACAATATTTTATAAACGAGAAAGTTTTATATGTGTATATAGCAGCCATTGAAGTGCTATTTCATCCCCTAATTTACACGGGATGAAATGGCACACTTTTTTTTTTAAACATTTGATCGTTATTTTCACTGGCAAAAATGACAAATTGTCGTTCTAGCCTTGCCTCACTCTTGATAAATCCTAAATTGAGACAACCCCATCCCACTCATATATGTATGAGGTGCATTCAAATTATAACAGCATTTTTTTTTTTTAAACCAGGACTAGTAACAGATAGAAATGTGCTGTTTAACATATACGAACACTTGTTATCGATGGGTGACAAAGGTGGTAACACCGTACGGCAAACCGAACTCTAACGGCAGCAGTGAAAATGATCCTTGCGAACGGCAACGTTTTCATTACAAGAACAGCGTGTAACCATTCGTCTTCTCCATTTGCATGGTGTGACACCACTTGAAATTCATTGTCAGTTGAGTCAGACATGTGATGATGATGTCGTGGATATGTCTAATGTGCGTTTATGGATGTGACAGTTCAAAGAAGGCAGAACGTCGTGTGAAAACAAACCAAGATAATCTCGACCGTGCACAAATCGATCTGAAGACAGTGTGCACAGATCCTACGGAAATCCCAACGTTGGAGGCGATGTGTTCTACACTCATTCGGCAATCCTCCAAAACAGCTTTCTCCACTCATTCGATCATGTCGTCAGACCGGCTTGTGTGATGCTGAGATTGTCTTGGTTTATTTTCACATGACGTTATGTCTTCTTGGAACTGTCATACACACAAACGCACATTAGACACGTCCATGACACTATCATGTGTTTTTAAACAAACAGCACGTTTCAATCTGTTACCAATCCTGAGAAAAAAAAATGGAAATGTTATAATTTGAATGCATCTCATAGTACAGGATAAGACATTTATCTTGAATCGACCTTGCAACTTTGAAACTAATTTATAAAAATCAATGACATTTTACAATAGGCAAATACTTATGGTTAATATATTCCGCAATACCAAGAGATTAACAGTGTTGTCAACCCAACTAAAAGTTTTTTATATATATATATGGAAAAAAACACCCGTAAATATTCAAATTTTGAAGTCCTTTATAATGATAATAACGCAAATAAGATGGGCGTACAAACGCACATCGAAAGTATCTTAATATGGATTACTATAACGATGATATATGACATATTTCTAACAGGTTGGAACAAGTTTAGAAATAATTGAAAATTTTATTTTCTTCAAAAAGTTTTATATTTTCTTAAAGTACTTTGATAAGTCACATCCAATTACAGAGATAATTTGCTATAAACGTAAACATCATACTGCCGTTTACACCAATTTCATATCTGAACTGTTTCCAGAGATAAGACGAACATTGGCAAAGTTTGCAACACTGCTGAAAACTAATGTTATGCAAGCAAGACGGAAACAACATTTCTTAAAGCTATTTCCCAAAATCACATCATTTTAAGGAGTATAACAATCTCTACCCGTATTTTTTCATATCTTCAGAGCGGGTTGAGACATCATATTGCTTAAAAAAATACATTCTATATTTCACGTTTATTGGAAACCATTGAATGTCATTGAATGTGATACTTATGTGATTGACGTGTTACAAAAGAAGAGTTGTTACATTTTTCAAAGAGAAAAGGAATTTGTAAATGGGTCAAAAGATTCAAATTTTGTATATATCTACACTTACGTTTAAATCGTTACTGTTCTGTCTAATCGTTTGGGAATACTGTATATACTGTTAATGGTGAAGTATTAATTAATCTCATATTGTATATGCAGGTATTATATTCTTCGAATACTTTTGTTAATAATAATTAATAAAACTTATTATTTGTGTAATTGTTTGAGCAGTTTATGTCAATAACGGGAGAGAGAGAGAGAGTAGTGAAAAAGAGCCTACATAATGAAGACAGCATTTCAGTGGGAGGTGCAATGATTAGGTGTATACGGTTTGCAGATGATATGGCGCTTGTTGCAGAATCTGAAGACAAAATCAATGAGATGTTAAAAAACTTGGAGAAGGGCTGTGAAAAATATGGAATGAAAATAAATATTATAAAGACAAAAGCCATGGTGATTGAAACGATGGAATCGGTGTCAAATATAGAAGTAGTGAGCTCCCTTGTTAGTGTACGCGCTTTTGGCGTGGGAAACCCGGGTTCGATTCGCAGCGGGAGCTTATGTGGTTCGGATTCCATGTTAATCAGTAGGTCCACGTCTCATATAGCCTCACTGCTGAAAGGGACGCTAAACTAAAATCAACTCTAGTCAACTCAACTCAAATATAGAAGTAGGAGGAGGGAAACATATAACAGATGACTAGTTTTTGATACCTGGGTATTATTAGTAATAATACGAAATGTGAGCGTGAAATAAAAGCAAGGATAGGAATGGCCAAATAAGCCTTTAGGAGAAAGAAAATACTATTTTGTGGGTCCTTCAGTAAAGATCTGAAAAAAAGACTCACAAAATGCTTAATGTGAAGTATTTTGTACTGTATGAGCCAGAAATATATGAAAAATGATGTAATACGACTTGAAGCTTTAGAAATATGAGTGTGCAGAAAAGAATTAGCTAGGTCGAGCGGAAAGCGAATGAGAGGGTGCTAGAAATGGAGGGAATGGAGAACGGTTCTAGATATTATTAAGAAGAGCAAGAGAAACTGGTTGGGACATCGGCTAAGAAGGAACTGTATCATGAGGGACATTTTAGAGGGTATGGTGGCAAGAAAGAGAGGGAGGATGCGAAGGAGACTACTACAATTAATGGACGATATCAAAAGAGGAAAATCATACGTGAAGATCAAGAGGTTAGGGGAAGATCGTGGAGCATGGAAGCTTCTCAGTTGTAACAAGTGACCTGTCAATAATGGCAGAATGCCTATGGTGATAATGATGATGATTTAAAAAGCACTAATACGTATTTGTATGTTGACTTACAAAAATTAGTGCTGTTTTTTTCAATTATCCAACAAATATTTAACGATTAACCAAGAAGACGATACCCATATCTGCCCTTACTGCTTTATTGAAGTCTGGACCTATAACTTCCAGATTCATTATCAGACCCCTTAAAACGAAACTTGTCTGTTGTATTTCTTGTATCAAGAAAATAAAAAGAAAATAAAATTCCAACATCATCTTAAAGAACAGCAAAAGATCTCAGGTGCATCACTTAGAAAAAAAAAGAAGAAAAATCAATTAACTTTGTATATGGAATAAAAATAACTCGGTCTATGGATTAACTTTTTTCCCTTTTAATATCCTTATTTTACCTGTGATGATTTCAAAAGAAGATTTATTGTTGTATGGAAACCTGTATCAACCCTTATTACCTTATTCCATTCCAACATTCTTTAGTTATACCAAGATGAAGGGTGAAAACGACTCGCAGGTGATTGATACACACAAGTGTCTATTAAAAGACGAGAACTTCCAATCCCTACCTCTCATCTAAACGATATATTGTGCTACACCCATTTTCATAGCGTCTTTTGCTGCTTTTTATATTGCTTTAGGGAGTTTAAAAAAATAAAATATCTTCTTTCCCCTAATTTGTTACGTATTTTCCCACGCACACGCCTACCTGTTTAGCAAGAACAAGTCGTTTAGAATGCACTAAGGCTCACTTTTTTTTTGTTACTTAAAAGGTGTCTTCTGATGCATGTGTGTGCGTGAATACTGATATATTTTATTACGATATTCAAATAAAGAAGAAATTAAATACGGGGTAAAAAAAAAAAAAGCATTGGGTGATGATTATCGTTAATGGCGTGTAAATACTGCTTTTTATGCTGTCGGAGGTTTCTTTTGCAATGAATCATTCTTGGCCATGGATACATTTTCCGCCCTTGAAAGTCCTTCAGGAGTATTTTAAAAAAAATCTTCACTTACAGTATATCAGATGAATGAAATAAATTTGTTGTTGTCGTGATAAAACCGATAATCACTTTTTTTTGTGCTTTATATCTTTCAAAAATAAATAAGTTCTTCAAAGTTGTATGTTACTGGTATGTTAGTATTCATCAAGAAGATAATCGAAAGTTAATTAAGAGTGTATGTTCTATCTATTTCGTTGCTTATAAATTACGATACACATCTTTTAATTTTTCTTACAATGGCGTAGAAAAGGAAGGGGGATTAATATAACAGCAACTCCACGAGGGTCCAACCAGTTATTTTGATACTTCAAAAGTATTAACAAATTGTTCATAAGTTCACCACCATCTTTTATTTTTTAATACATCCTTGGAAAAAAATGTATATAAAAGAAAATTCTGACTACGTTACTGACGTCTTTTGTGTCCAATTCATTGCCAACCATGGGGCCGCGGTGGCTCAGTGGTAGAGCGTTCACCTCTGGTGCTTGGGGTCCCGGGTTCGATCCCAGCCCCCGCCAAGTGAACTTTGTGGTGGACAAACACCGTGTGCGTGGGTTTTCTCGGGGTTCTCCCGTTTCCTCCCACTTTCTTCATACCACCATTTTTCATTCATCACTCATCATCCCCGTCTCCTTTAGCCTAACCGGCATAACTGTGGGACGTAAAACTTAAAGATTTCATTTCATTTTCATTGCCAACCATGGCGATAATTCCTGTGTACCTACATCAGATACGGTCATTGATGGGATTTAGTATTGCTTATCTGCAAAATATATATCTTACGATAGGTGCGTCACTTGCAAACATGTGGAACTTGTAGATTTAGTTCGATTCGTTAGATCAGGGTTGTCAACCGATGTGTCGCAATACAGTAGTGTGTCACGCAGTCTCCCTAAGGTGTGTCACGAAATTTTTGAATTCAATAATCATGAAGAATTTAATAATAATTAGTTAAAATCGACAGAGACCATGCCAGTCCACCTTCAGCGGTAGCAATAATGCTCATTGCTATATAGAATCATTATAAAAACTAAAAAGGTTTACTATTATAATATATATATTATTATTATTTATAATAAAAGTACCAAACAAATGTGAGACGATGCCCTGGACGTTCACTGAAGTGTCATCAGTCAAAAAGAGTTGAAAACGACTGCGTTAGATCATATCATATATAGTGTAGATAAAAAAGGAAAAATAGCTTTGTATAGTTTGATATTCTAATGTTTGTAATAGTATAAGACTCGTTAACATTTTAAGATACTACTAATGTTACGAGTGTAATAAACAATTTACGCAGTGGTTCAAACAAAAATACTCATTTTTTTTTATCTCGAATTGAAATGAAATAAAAATAAAATCTTTGGGCCTTATGAAGAGTCGTTTTGACGTATGATTAGCGTCATACTAAAGGTTTAACTACTGCAGGAAATATGTTAGTCGAACTCTTTAGTATGGCATTAATCTCGCGTCAGAACGACCCTTTAAGTTTTACGTCCCATCGTTATGCCACCTATAGGCTAAAGTAGACGGTGATGAGGAAGTGGGAGAAAACGGGAGAACCTCGAGAAAACCCACGCACACGGTGTTTGTGCACCGGGATCGAACAAAGAAGCCCATGCACCAGAGGTGAACACTTTACCACTGGGCCACAGCGACCCCGATTGATCTGGAATTATTCCCAAAAGAATGTGTGTGAGAGGAGGATAGTTTTGATATTGGCATTCATTGTCTGGGAATCGAACCTTAGACCTCTTGCGTCAAAGCGATTGCATGCTAGCCACTAAACCAACGAACACGAATGCTTCCTCGTGGCTAAATCGTTAGCGCATGCCTTTTGCGTAGGAAACCCGGGTTCAATTCCCGGCGGAAGCTCATATGGTTCAGATTTCACTTTTAAGCTGTAGGTCCACGTCTCATATAGCCTCGCTGCTAAAAGGGACGCTAAACTAAAAATCAAATCAAACCAATGAATAGGGCTATAAATTTTACAAAAGTTATTGCGTTATAGATTGACTAATAGCCAAAGACGTGTACTTTCGAATGATGGCAGAAGCTGGATTACACCCTCTTAAGTTATTCGTACTAAATTCATGCATTTATTCTGGCACCTATACCTTCTCCTATTTGAACGAAATTTAGTTGGACCTACTTAAAAATATTTCTTCTTAAGTTAGAATAAGTAATTTAAAATCAAGTATTCATATAAAGCTGTACTTACTTTTAATGAAGAGAAGAGCATTTGATATCACAGTTAAAGACTATATTCTTTCAAATATTCTAATTCGCTTTCCCTTCTACATTCACGTCTTTAATTTTAATTATCTTTCCAGCTGTCCCTCTGTAATTAGAGGATATCTGTCCGTGTCGTTTAGTCGATACATAACGAAAACTAATTGAAAAGTTGTCGTAATTTTATAAACAGCTACCGAGATTTGATGGGTAATATGTATCTGTCGACAATATAAGAAAGACATATTTCTTCTGATCGCTTTTTTTCTGTACTACTTTTTTTCCCTTTATTCCTTATTGGTGATGCTAATGATGATTAATGGTGAGGATTGGCTGTGGCAGTATATCTCGCTTCTCTCACAGGTCGCCTGCCTCCTTCCCGTTTCGTTCTTTCTTCCTTAGAACCGCACAGCGCCTAGAAATTGGATTAGAGTTGTTTCGAGATGTGTGCGTTGCGCAGGGTGAGCTGTTGGCTGTGTCACGTTCGGCACCCAGCACGTACTTCTCCTATGGAAGGAGTCTTCGAGTCCCTTCTGGATCCAAATTGAATTATTTCCTCTCAGAGAAAGAGAGAGAGAAAGGGGACAGCAGAGTACCAATGAAATTTCTCAGTTTCTGTCCTTTTCTCTTTACCACAAGTACGCGCCACCAAACACCCAAAGCCACACGCACATATTAACACATTCCCTGCCGAAGTCGACGTTAGTCGACTTAATAATTTACACAATTGGCAGAGTCGACCTTAGTTGAATAACATATTCCTTATGGTCAAACTAGTCGATTTAATAATGCATACCCACGATCAAGAACGTCGAACTTAATCGATTAACGCATTCCCTGCTATAGTCGATTAACACATTCCTTGCCATAGCCAGATTAACAAATTCCTTGCCATAGCCAATCTTAGGCGATTTAGTGATTCATACTTTGAATGGGCAACATCGACCTTACATATTTCTGGCATAGTAGACCTTAGTAGATTTATTAGTTCACACTTGTAAACAGCAGTATCCACCTTGATCAATTAACATATCCGTTACTGTAGTCCGTTACTATACGGTCAACCGTAGTCGATTTAATAATTACACTTGTAGTTGACCGCGTCGACATACCCTGCTTTAGCCGACCTTAGTCGATTTATTAATTCATACTTTCAATTATTAGCATCGATTTTAGTGAGTTAACCTTCCTGCTATAGTAGACCTAGATATATATTAAATACACTTACAATCGGAAGCATCGTCTTACTCGGTTAATAATTTACACTTTCAATCCAGAGCGTCTTCTTTATCGATCAATACATTCGCTATATTCGATCCAATAATTCACAATAACAGTTGAATGTGTCGAAATTTGCCAACAAGTATATTCTCTGCTATAGCCAACTTTAGTGATTAAAAAAAAAAAATCGACAGCGTCGATCTTAGTCGAATACACCTTTCTACCATAGCCGACCTTAGTCGATTTAATAATTCACATTTTCGATCGACAGCATCAACTTCAATCGACCTAATTTTTACGTCATGCCCTCTTTGCTCTTTCAGTATACTTGAAATAAACTTTAAAGGCAGTGACAGAAGCTAAAAAGGTATACCTTTCTGTTTCGAATATTGGGCATTTAAATGCCCAGGGTACTTGAATAACTGGCAGTGAACGTATTAATATACAAAATATCCAGCTCCTATCTAGTTTATAAGGGTTGGCTGCAATGATCTAATGCTAGAATTTTTGGTAAATATATACTCGACCGTTTAGCCTGTACCTACCCGTAAGCACACGTTCTTTTGTAAATTTAAGGTGAGTGTACACTGGACTACAAAAGTAATAGGTGGGTTTATACCGTGTATGTCCCATTACATTCCTAATTGGCTGTGGAATACGACGTACGTAACCAGTAATGACATTAATAAGTTGCTTTACTGTCTTTAGAGATAATTCAGATCACGTATCTCGTAATTTAAGGTGACCAGACGTCCTGTTCTTAACGGGATTGTCACTTCTTTTTTTACAGAAAGTTGTCCAGCGTCGGGAGAAAAATGCAAACTGTCCTTTAAAAAAAATGAGAAAGATAAGCGTCCCGTTTTTTGGCTTGTAGTTAAGTTGTATACAGTATAACTGGCCTGGTTACCCGAGCCTCCGTGTTATCCGAAGTGGTTATTACTTAGAAATATTTACTTCTATTTTCAGTTTGAATGTAATAGTTAAGAGCCTGACTTACTAAAAATAATACAAAATTTACCATTTTTCTTTCGCTTGTTTATTCATAAGTGAAAGGAGATAATGAAATGCAACTTACCACAACTATAGATAATGTTATTGTACAACAGAAAATATAAACCTGAAGAATTTTCAGTGTTGCCATCCATAGAAATTACAGAATTGCCAGAATAACATTCCTTTCCCCCAAAATCTAAGTTAAGGCAGCGACTAGAGGAACGAACTTAACTGCATTTGGTTATGTATCACATTGTTTTGGTATCCTGTGAACTACTTTTTAAGTAGCAGTATTTCATTTTAATAACTGTATGTTAAAACTATTTTGTTTATTAAAAGCAAAATACAACTATAATTTACAAGTAGTTCACAGGAAACCAAAACATGATACATACGTAATCAAATGTAGTTGAGTTCGTTCATCTAGTCGCTGCCTTAACTTAGATTTTAGGGGCGTTGTTATTCTGGCAACACTGTAATTTCTATTAATCGCAACACTGAAAATTCTTCAGGTGTATATTTTCTGTTGTAGAATATCATTATCTATAATTGAGGTAAGTTGCATTTCATTATCTCCTTTCACTTGTGAAAAACAAGCAAAAGAAAAATGGTAAATTTTGTATTATTTTTAGTAAGGCAGGCTCTTAAGTGTTAAACGTTGTTTTCTAAGAACTTACACTAATATACATATTAGTGTAATTCATTGAATTTCATACTGTAATAACTGGATATAAACATACATTGTTAAATGAATATACCATTAAAAAATCCATCTGACGGACTGAAATCAATCAAAGCGATTGAGTCATGACTCCATGAATCCTAATGATGACTCCATGATTCAAGCGATAGAGTCATATTGGCGCAAAGAAACGAGGGAAAAAAACTGAAACAAAAGACAAGTAAGGACTTTTTTAGTATCGGAAATTAAATTTAAATTTAGAATGGGTAAAGTTAAGTGTTATTCGTGAACAATTTTATTTTACTTTATAACTCGTAAAACTGTTTCTGTTTAGAATTTTTTTTCTTTAAAATCATTTTCCTATAGACTTAACACTCGACGTATTGATAATAAAGATGTTTTAAATTCATTTACTTGTTTAGGAAGGTCTACTTTTAAAATAACCTCAAAATGCATTTCCCGTCCCTATAATCCGAGGTAGCCTCAGTCCCAATGAACTCGGATAATCGGAATGTACTGTGCTAGTAACTTTTTTTTTATATGGATTTCTATATTGTTTTGAAGGAAAGACCAACTTGAAAAGTAAAGTAAAAATTGAAGTTGGAATAAGGTTAAGTAAATTGAAGTTCATTATTTTGCAAAGTTAGAAACTTATTTCATATTAACATGAAGAACGATATAACAACTAACTATACCTAAGACAGTTGTGAAATTATGCTAGTTTGCCGAAAGTTCTGCTTAAGTTTGAGATTCATGTCAGGTGACTACGATGTCCATTTTACGGGCTTCTTTCTCCTAATTAGGGATTCGCGCGAGACGAGTCGAGACAGGATTTTTCTGACAAAATTCGAGTCGAGACACGGCTCTTCCAATAGAAAAATATACATTTTTCGAGTCGAGACATCACTTTTACCTCACATTTTCTAGACGAGACAGCCACAAATCTTGTCTCGTGCGCATCCCTACTCCTAATGTTATCCCGTCAGTGGCTTTTTCGATTGATTGGAGGTTTAGTGCGTGACGTTAGCAATGAGAATGTTTGTTCCAGTCTCTCGATAACAGTGGCGTACATTTCAACTGACATGGTGACTCAGCAGTAGAGAATGCTCACCTCTGGCGCAAGGAGTCTCTGGTTCTACTAGTTTCCAGATTGTTTCTGATTTACAGACACAATTCTAGGCCCCTTACAAGACCTAGTAAGTCTTGCAAAAGTTCTATAGATCTTTACAGGCTTATGTGCAGGCAGACTTAACGTTAGAAATGCAGTGAAACTTGTAAAAAATGTAAATTTCGTTAAATACTGTTGCTTGTCATTTATAACTTGTAGGAATACCGAGGAAATTCTGCAGGTCTGAAAGAAACTCTAAGTTTTTGAAGTGTTATCAATGTGTACAGAAAAATTACATTATTATCTCTTGTATTAGTTACTTGACAAACTTCTTTGATGTTTAGTAAATTGATCTAGTAGACAGGAAGAGAGAAAGGAGAAGCAAGAATTCAGAAAGAAGCCCGGCAAGAGTGTTGATTGTGACCCCATTTTCATGTAATATCTTCATCGACGAACCAATAAAAGAAATCAATGGTACCTACAGCCAAGGAAAAACACTCCTGTATAGCAAATATACACACTTAGTTTTGCGGACGATATCGCACTGTTGGCAGACAATGAGATTAAAGAAAAAAACCGAAATAGGAAATCCTTAGCAGAAAATTCGATATGAAGATCAAGAAAGGCAAAAGAAAACTTTGGTAGATTGCTATATAACCGTGAGAACTAATCCAATCGAATTTTTTGAAGAGAAAAGGAAGATTCATAACTTAATCGTGTAAGACTGGAATGCCTTGCCGTTCTTGTCATTTGCTTTCTCATTTACCTTTGAAAATTTGTGTAAGCTATGATGCGCAAGGGGGAAATCAGTGGGAATGATTTTTTTTTTTTTTTAAGCATAGTTACAACTTTATTGAAACGATGTGGACCTTATGAGTGAATCTGTCACTTATGGACCTTATGATGACACAGGATGAATCTGTTTTGGTAAGAGTACGTTGTGTCAGCATGTGCGACAGTCTTTTACTATATGACAAAGATAGATATTTGTAGAAATAGTTTTTCTCCGCATAGTCTTCCGTTTCGTCTTTTCCCCCCTTTCTTTCTTTATAGAAAAGCTGTCGTAGTTGAGACGAAAAGGCGCGGAGGAAACCAATGAGGCGTATCCCCGGTCTTTGCCGTCACTTCCGCACTTCTTGTTTATCTATCAAGTCCCAGCCGACTTGGAAAAATTACGTCCATAAAGTAAAATGTATTCCGTTCTCTTTTTGTCTTGTTCTCTTCCGCGGGAAGAAAGTGAAAAGTAAAATAAAAATGCGAGACTAAGAAGAAATTAAGACATTTAGATTGATGCAGGAAGAAGATGTCTTTTTGAGAAGAATTCTTGTACAGATTTTTTCCTCTCATTTAAATCCCAACTGTTTCAGTGTTTCTGAACCTCGTAATACAGAAGTTTTCTAGGTTGCAAATATTCTGAGAATACAGTCAGTAACATAATTAAGTTGTAAATATGATCAACGTTTTCCCCTAGAAAATTAGCCTTGAAAGGAAGTGTTTCTCTCAATTATAAACAGCAGGGAAAAATCAAATTGTCTTAGTAGAACTGAACTGAAATGAAGTGAAATCTTTAAGTTTTACGTCCCACCGTTATGCCGGTTAGGCTAAAGGAGACAGTGATAATGAGAAATGAATGAAATGGTGGAGTTAAGAAAGTGGGATGAAACGGGAGGACTCTAAGAAAACCCACGCACATGGTGTTTGTCCAAAACAAAGTTCACCTGGCGCGAGCTGGAATCGAACCAAGGACCCCATGCATCAGAGGTTAACGCTCTGCCACTGAGCCACCGTGGCCCTTTTAGTAGAACTGTTACACCATAGTGAATAGGGTTAAACTAACATTTTCAAGATCGTTTAGCTTCATTTCAAAATAAGCTAACTAACTCTACGGTCTATGGAATCTGGAGGTTCAATACCGCATTCACAAAAGCTCTCCATTTACTTCTGTTTTTAGCCAACTGAATCCAGTTTCTATTTTGTATTCCAATTTCTGCGAGATTCATTGTAATATTGTCCTCTCATCTGCGCCTAGATATTTCTAATGGTCATTTTTCGATTGGACTTCCAGTTAAAACTTGGAAAGGGTTCCTACTCTGTCCATTTTGGCTAGATGACTTGCCCACCTAAGCTTTCTATTCATGACCCTAACAATGTTTGGTAAACAGTATAAATTATGCAATTCCTAGTTATGACGTTTCCGCCATTCTCCATTCTCATGTCTCTTGGGTCCGAGTATTCGTCTCAGCTCTCAGGATTTTGTTCTCAAATACTTTCAGTCTACATTCTTCAATCAAAGTAAGTGACCATCTTTCGCAAGCATATAGCACGAACAGGCATGATCATTGCTTTATATAGTTTAAGATTCAAATTCCTCGACACAGTACCCAATAACGAGATTTTCAACTGAATAGTATCACGAATTACTTGCGTAGTCGACATTCAAAATAAGCTCTATATATAAGCTTATATTTCCTTATATTTTCAAGCAAATTTTCAAGGTCAGTTTATTAAAAATGAGATATGAGAGAGTTATGTCAATTTTAAAATAAAATAAAATAAAAAAGTATTTTTATAAACATGCTTTCCTTAAAAAATGAAACAAATTGTACTTAAAAAAAGAATTTGTCGTCAAGATGATTAGTTTTTTTTTTTTTCAAATGGATAACTAAAAACGAAAAGCATGGGAAGCGCTCTCATATGAATTTACAATATACATTACATTTATACTGTAAGTGCTCATCTTTTTATTCAATCATAAACAGATTTTTTAAGGGTAATTTTCTTGGCAGTGATTCTTTTTTAGTACGATTTGTTTTATTTTTTAAAGGAAAACATGTTTAAGGATAATTTTTTATCTCATTTTGTACTTTTTCGTCATAATCAAATATATTTTCTGTCGTTGTAGAATTTTCTTTGTTTCCTTTCCTAAATCATTATCTTTTGACACTAAAGGAAGGAATAAATAAACTAAGACAAAAGAGCATCAGGTGTTCTAAGTGGTTCGTCATAATCCAATATAATCATTTATGTCCAATGGTTTTGCACTTTTAGACCTTTTCTTTATCAATCGTAGAATTCAAAGTTATTTTAGGGAACAGATCATCTCGGAGAAGGGAATATTCGTGAAAACCACTCAGTAATATTTTAATATAATTAATGATAAAGGGATTATTTTAAATTTTGTTTGCCCATGAACATACATGTACTGTCATACATAAAACTCACACACAACTTCTTTCGTTTTCTCTACAGGAAGCTACAGCATTCTTTGTTGATATCGAGCTGACAAGAAAGTGTATAAAAACAGGCACATTTGCTATCAATAGTACAAAACTTTTCCCTGAATCTTCAAGTGAATTCTTTCCAGGTTCATGTAGATCCAAAGTGATGCTCCAGCACACTATTTTCTAAGCTACTTATGAACTTTTTTTTTTTTTTTTTACATCACTATGGCAAATTTCCTAAGTAATAGCAACTAACAAATAACTAAAAAACAAAAAGTGGTTGATAACATTTTGTTAGAATTATATATATATGTATATATATATATATCTTGTGGATTCGAGGGGTCCTCCTTTTTTGGGTTTTCTATGGTTAGTTTTAATGTTTTTTACTTCTTGCTTTTAGGTTAGAATCAGTTCTTGAAGTCTATCGTACTTTTACAATTTGAATCTACTGTATGTTACGAAGATATTCTGTTCGTTATATTGTGCATACCAACTCGCGGACCTTTCTGGTTGCATAAGAAAATAGGATATTTATTGTTAGAGAGGAATATTATTAACTTATTAAAAATTTATAAACATACGGAAATACATTAAAGTAACAATGGAGATTGCATTATTATCCAACTTAACATTGCGGTGCAATATTTGGTCATTGTGTGACGTCGGGAAATGAGTTAAATTGAGGTTGCAAGATTTAAAGAATGCGGTCCGTACGGTTCATCTGTGTACGGTCCGACTAAAACTATTCTCACTTAAATATTTAGAAATATATGAAAGCAATAATGGAATATCACCAGCCAACTTTTGTCGCTGTGGAAAATTCAAAAACATTGTTATCATTCATGTCTGTTTCGTTCCTTCAATGAAATCGCTTTCCAACATGTGGAAGACGTCTTAGACGGTCAGCGCGCCAATCTTTTTCGGTGTTCCATAGAGTCCAGCATAATGGCACAGATGATGGGTTTCTTTTGTATCGGTGATTCCCGCTAAGTGGTTCCTTCACTTTGACGAAAAGATCGTCACGAAGTCCCTGATAACGTTATTGTGGAGTTCGCCCACGTTCTGTTTCAACCTTGATCCATGTTCGTCTCTCCGAAACATATTGTTATTGCGCTTCCACCTTCCTCCTTTACGGCACTGGTGCTTTTGACTAAATAACACACACTCGTTACCACTCGCCACACTTCATTGTTTCACATTCCCTGATCACCTACGGAACTCTCGAAGAGCTGAGATACAACCTTCTGACATGAGAACAGTGTTGCCACTATATTTTATCCTACCTATGTTATTTGCTGTAGTTAAGATTATTTATGGGGAATTTCTAAGAATTCAGTTTTTAGTTTTGTTTTGTTTACGAACCCAAAGCCATTTTGATGGATACATCCGAAGAGTATGTCGAAATTCTTTGAAAAATAAAAAAAGTAAAGAAAAGTAGGATGTTATTTATGTACGACGAGTTGGCATGTATTCTAAATTGAATTTTAGACCTCGTTAAATACGGGACGAAACAAATGAGGCTGTGCTCGTCTTGCACTGCTTCATTTATAAAGACATATGTAGATAAGGACGAAGGGAGAGAAGGAAAGAATCAGTGGATACCAGTTCGTTGCCTTCTTAACACTTTTACCTGAACGCCTCTTCGCTTGTGAGCAAATGATCTTGAATAAACGTGCGTACAATAAATGGTTTATAACTCAAAGCCAGCGTTTAAAGGCTACCTTGCTGATTTATTAAAGAGGTTCGTTTACCAAAACTCCTTTATATATAATATATACTCTGCCTGCGTCCATCCGTCTGGGAGGCAAAAATCTCAAGAAGTACTTAGAAGTTTGATGGTGTTTGAGTTTGATGGCGAATTGATAGACATATTAAAACCAGAAGTGGTAGAAATGAACCATTTCCGGTTTTAGGATTGATCACTATAAAATGAAAACAGACATCGAGATTCGGTTCCCTGCTATCGATTAAGCGTCCCAAGAATATATTTTATTTTCATTCTTAAGTATGTACTAAAACCGGAAGTGATAGTAAACTACTACAACTTCCGGTTTCAATATTGATCTCCGTAGAGCAAAAAGATGTCGAGATGGATGTGTTTTGCAATCGATTTTGTGTTCTAAGAATATATACTGTCTTTTCTCCATTTTCCGTTTTAACGTTCACCAGGACAGAGTTAAAACGGCAAAAAAATACTGAGAAGCGATTTTCTATAATCAATTAAGCGTTTCAAGATTATATTCCTTCTCAACTCTTTTCTGAAACCGGAAGTGATTTAAATTTCTCTACCACTGTTACCACATCCGGTTTCAATATTGAGAAAATTCCACGCCACACTAACGAATTTCTTTGACGTAGTGTACACGTGACACTGCTACTTGGTTGTTGTATGTAAATTAGATATTTCTCGATAGAGTTGCGCTCGAGACGTGACAAAGTACTTTGAACAGAAACAGATCATTTTTTCGAGAAGATACATTAGTTTCACGGCATATTTTCGAGACGAGACGGCGTACTGGATAAGTTCTTTCGTGGTTTGGTTGAAAGTATGAGCTGCGATTACTTACAATTTATGGGGATTTAATTTTGAAACTTCAGTTGGAAGAGGGAGCACGGTGACTCATTGGGTAGAGCGCTTACCTCTGGTGCGTGGGGTCGCTGGTTCGATCCCCAGTCTAGTAAGCTTGTGGTGAACAACATCGTGTATGTAGGTGTTTTCGGGGTACTTACACCTTCTTATTCGACCTATTCTTCCGTCTTCATCACTTGCCTTAAGAGGCCTCATCCCGGCGAAATTAAAATACCGCTAATTTTACAGTAATTATGTGATATCTTCAAATAGATAAAAGATAATCGAAATGTGGAACAAGAGCGCCCTAGGCAATATCATTTTACATGAGATACCGTTATCACGACTCACTTATCTGCTTTCGATTTCGAGCCATTTTGAAAATTGGGCATTTATTTTCGCGTTTCTAAACGGCTGAAAACGAAAAGCCGCTAGGTGACTTGTGATAACGGTACCTCACGCAAAATAATATTGTCTAGGGCGCTCTTGTTCCACATTTCGATTATCTTTTATCTATTTGAAGATATCACATAATTACTGTAAAATTAGCGGTATTTTAATTTCGCCGGGATAAGGCCTCTTAATCATTGTCTCCCTTAGCCTCACGGGAATGACCGTGAGACGTTAAACTGAAATATTTAATTTCATTTTTGGACTGGAAGATTTACAATTTCCAGTTACAGTAGAGAGGTAAAGACCGAGGTAAAATCCATTTTGGAGGCTCTGAATTCACATAAACATTCATTCTTCGCTATCTATTTTAGTTTTCGCTCTAATCTATTTTAGTTTTCGTAAGTGGACCAATGTTAAAAGCAATAGCTTCTCCCGTCACTTCCTGTTTGCAGACAGGAATTAGAACGGAGATTGAATCTGTTTCTGGGAGACACCAAATTCATATGAAAAACCGTTCCTTGCTCTGATTATTGGGATCAGGGGCGCACCCACCGGGTCCAGACCCCCCCAAAAAATCGTAGCTCGACTAACATTTATAAATTTCTTGACAGAATTAGTTTAATAGGCTAAATATTTGATTTTACTCATCATCTGCATTCTTTCTTCTCTTATATAAAAATAATCTACTTCTATAATTTTTTTGTACAATAAGGTAGGATCAATATTACATAGACATATTGGACCTCTCTCCTAGCAAACATTTTTCAGTTCCACATGGGGATTAATATTGAAACCGGAAACTATAATAAGTTTCGTCCACTTCCGGTTTCAGTACAGTGATCATGGAGGAGTTTAGTGAATCAGTCTTTTAATTTATTTCTCATTAACTTTATACCCTCTACCATATATTAACATAAGTCTCTACTACTATTAAATGGTGAGCTACGCACTTTTACTCAAAATATAAAACTTTTAGTGTGCAATATGGGAAGTTACATTAAATTAGTATAGAACATAAGGTACAAAAACTATAAGTTATGCTAGATTAATTCCTAAACTCAAATTCGTACAGGGGCCTCGGTGGCTCGGTGGTAGAGCGTTCACCTCTGGTGCATGGGGTCCCTGGTTCGCTCCCAATTCACGCTATGTGAACTTTGTGGTGGACAAACACTTTGTGTGTGGGTTTCCTCGGGGTTCTTCTGTTTTCTGCCACTTTCTTCATTCCACCATTTCATTCATTTCTCATCATCACCATCTCCTTTAGCCTAGCCGGGACGTAAAACTCTAATATTTCATTTCATTTCAAATTCGTACAATAATAAAAGCTGAATTAAAAAAAAATAATCGAAACCTGGAAATGCATTTAAAGACACTCTCTTGTTGGGGTTCGAAGTCCTATTGTCCCTTTTCTCGAACTTAGAGTAGCAATATACGAAATGCAGATTTCAGATTCGGAATCGGTTCCCTTTATTATTGGTACATCTCTAGCGTTTGATGTGAGGAGAAATTCCATTGCATTTTCCCACAGTTAGGATGCAAACAACAAAATACCAAAATGCCGTAGCCACTTAAAATCTTAAGTTTCTATTACTGCTATAAATTGTAACAATTGTAAGTGAACATTCAATGAAGCCGTTGTTTGAATGGACTTTTAGATCCTCCTTAGTTGATATATGTTTTCGGTTTAATTTCAGGTTGGAATCTGCACATGACAGTTTCCTCTTCATTCTCTTTAGATATATTTGCGTATATTGCCTACTGAGGTAGTCCTTTTTGCCTTCCAAACTTTATTTTAAACGGTACATGAGTTGTTAGATAATGAAACTCTTGTGGACATAAAGCTTTACACTCCCTTTTTCCTCGTACTTTTTTTAATTTTGCGGAGAAAATGCTGTGAAGTTTCTCACCCAACATAACAATAGAAAGACGAGTACTACCAACATGGTCATGCATTAGTAGCGTAGGGCGATAATTTCGTTAACGGTAATGGAGTGGGTGTTTTAGCGCATCCACCACTGGATGTAATTGAATCAAGCGCTGCGCTTTTCTGTTCCGTTTGGTTCACAGTGACGGACGAGAGAGAAGGGGGGAAGAATCGAAAAAGAGAGAGACGTTCGTATATGTTGATCGATAAGCAGAAATCCTACTGTAGACAAACACCTGTGGAATTTCTATTACCACAAAACTATGCCACAACCGATTAGTAATGGTCAATTATTGATCCTGCGTTTCTTCACATTGTATACTCTCATCTCTCTCTCTCTCCCTCCGCTCCCCCTCTATCTATTTATATGGATTCATGTGCATCATTGGATAAAGGATGGTCTGCTTATGGAATTAGCCAGGAAAACTAAATGAGGGGAGAAATGCCTATATTGGGGTGGTCAATCCTCTCCACTGCGTTATCTCTCTCTCAGGGCTTCAATTTGAACTGAATTGGATAGGGAACGTAATAAACCACAAGTAAATGTTACGTAGGTTCCCAAGTGACACCAGACGTAGAACCATGTATATAAGGACACACACATATATATATATATTTGTGCATTGCAAATCAGACACAGAGCGTTCGGAAATCATAGTGTTTCAAACATTCTCTCAAACATAAGCTTTTGAATGCGTTTTTACATTCTGAGATATATTTTGCCGTATACCTCATAATGCGCAGTCAAATCTTCGGTCCAAATTTGACGAAGTAATCCAAAGTTCAGATCTTGATGTCGGAACATTTTTCCTGAATCTTTTCAACTAAATGATAGGAAGTTAAGAACACATGGCAATTACTGGCAATTTATCCATTCAACTAAACGTGTTAGCAATGAACCTTACAAGTTTTCTTTAAAAAAAAAAAAAATAATAAAATAAAATAAAATAAAATAAAATAACCGTTTAAGCGAATGTAGGGAGATTTTCGCGTCCTAACTTGGGTTGAAAGAAGTCGGGATTAGGACAAAGAAGGAACAAATCTCCCGACTACAAATGACGTCTGGTAGTCTCATGTAAAGTAATCTCTCGGCAGTTCTGTTATACGTAATACTCTTTAGTATAGGTGTATTTTTGGATCAAAAGATCCAATATATTTCAGGCAAAACTTTTCTTGTAGGCCTTATATCTCGAGAACTACATATAGTGTAGCCAAACGCAAACTATCACTTAACTCAGTGTGCTGTGCTTATTCAGTAAAATAATAATAATAATAATAATAATAATAATAAAAACTCGATTTAGAGGTCGTTCCAAAGTTTTGTGGCCTCTGATTGAAAAACTAATTACTGGCAAAGATCATAATCTTTTGATGCATTTTTTGGATCATTTCTAAAATTCTTGTTAATTTACATATAGTAGGGCTATATTTAATAACTTTCAGCTGAATACTCTCTTCATACGAAAACAGTTTCGAGATTTTCTAATTGTTTTTTCAAAACTTTTGTAAAATGTGAGCTAATATAAATTGCTGGTCCCTGCGTAAAGTGCATTATTATACACTGTTTACGCATTTTCACTTAATGTTTGCTCCACTGTAACTAGTCACAATGCTTCCTCTGCGGTTAACAATATGTTGCTATTCGTTTGTTTCAACTTTACCATGAACAATTGCTTTCATTGCTATAGAAAACACAACAAATCTGATTACCGTATTGCTTGATATTAAGTATGATACAAAATAATAATAACATAGTGATATAGGTGATAAGACGTAGTCTCACATGAAGATTTAAAACCTCGATTGAGGTTAAGAAACGAGATAATTTGTATAAAAGTATCGTCATTATTTTCAGGTTTATAAACATTCATTTGGGTATAGAAGTAGTGAGTGCTATTTTAGGGTTACTACCTTTCCAAATCAAAATGTAGAGACACCTCATGCAACTATTCTTTAGGGAAGGGATAGTGCCAGCATTCATCTTCCCGTAATAATGTAGTAGGGCCTACATGTATGTCTTTCTGTAGTAAATAACGAAATCGTATCTAATGGTAAAGAACAGTAAGACAGTTTAAATTATATAGACCCTATAAAATATATAATAAAAATATGGCCAATTTGAATGTATGTAGCTTACTAAATACATGCAGAGTAAAAAAAATAGTTAAACTATGGCAATACTTTAATATAATTTTTGTTGTAGGAACTGTACCGTTTATTGTTATTGCTTCAACTAATGCCACTCTCAGATCTATAGCTACTGCTGCTACTCACATTTAATTGTGTATTTCTACTCGTATTTACTTTGCTGTCTTGAGAAGTTAATCTTCACCAATTACAAATTAAGCTTAATCTTTCAGTTTCCAGGAACATGGCTATCTCTTTGCCGCTGTTGTGAGGTTTCCTTGTTTGTGAAGGCTCTATATAACATTGTGGGAACTAAGTTCCAATAATAATAATAATAATAATAATACCAACTTAATAAATATGAAAGTCGGGACGTATTAAACTCTGATAGAGCCAGGTAGGGACGCGGGAGATTTTATCCAAATCGGGACGGGTGGCATTCTGTACTACTCTTGTATATAATGTGAATCCTTACTTTTTCTTTAAAACGTTGGGAAAAAAGTACACATTATACACGGCAATATACTGTATATATTGTTAGTGATCTGGCTTCTCTAACCAAAGGCAAGCATTTTGATAATTCAAAAAGAGATTGATTGAGACGAAATTTTTGGTCTGTAGTTGAAAAGAAACTAGTGATAAATGCAAGTTGGTTGCTGATGGAAGAACAAAAGTGTAAGTGAGTTGAGATTTTCAAGTGATAAATGTAACTGAGTTGATGATGGAAGAAGAAAAGTGCAAGTGAGTTGATGGAAGATATAAAGTGCATATGAATTGACCATGGCCAATGATAAATGTAACTGAGTTGATGATGGAAGAACAAAAGTGCAAGTGAGTTGATGATGGATGAAGGATAAGTCCAAGTGAGTTAGTAGAACAAAGAAATGTAAAAGAAATGGGAATACCGTGAAGAAACTCAAGTCTATGATAAAGCATTCCTAAAAAGTCTCAGAGCCAAAGTGAATGCAGAAGATTTTGTACCGGAGATGAATGATCTGTCACTGAGCAACAGCATTCCCGTAATTGAAAGCTGATTTTTACGAAATGTATTGAATATACCTGATTATTATTAAAGAGTTTTTACTGTGTAATTAGTAACTGTTTGATTCAATAATTTTTTATCGTCAATGTCTGTTACTACGTATTTCTTGAAATATTGCAATAAGAGAGACATTCAAAGATAAATACAGCCCTCACTCCCCATTTAGAATAGGCCAATAAACTCCTTTGGTGATGCGAAGTTACGCTATACTCTTTCTCGACTTCGTCATGTTCAAGAATTGATGTTGTCAGCAGATGGTCATTTCGTACTGGACTCTGTCGAGCTGCGATTCACGTCCTGCAATAATTCCTGTGTTTACTCCTCTCCGTCGAGCTCTCTGTCATTGGATCTTGCGCTTACTAATTTTATTCGGGTTCGCGCTGAGTAATTTCCTTGGTATGCTTAAGCTCACTGCCTTGATTGGATCTCAAGCTCAATTACTGATTTTACATGAGTTGAGCGTGAGTCTTAAACTAATTTGAATATCTTGGATCAGTACCATGCCACCCTTACTATCCAGGTTCCAGGTACTCGTTTTACGGAAGACGGGTATCTTAAGACGTATTGGAATCAGGGTAACACTAGAATTAAATATTGTTTCCATCGGAAATCGAACCCGAAACGTTTAGTTGGTAGGTAGATACTTTACCGGCCCACGCCACCACATCTTTAATTAAGGAATACATTAGCTATAACATTATTATTCTCTTGCCTAAGGTTTATGGTAATAAATACAATTCAGTTTATCTGTAATGAAAGCAGTTTGGAAACAAGTGATAATATAGACTTAAAGTTGACTGTGAAATATTGTTTTAGGTTAGAAATACCGAACGAATTAGATCTAGTAGCATGCTGATCAGCCTACTTGTGCGTCTAGTGGTTGATAAATATATAGTCTTACCTTATAGTGAGAAAGTGGGAACAGCACTTGAATACTCACATATATAGTTGTGTTTTATTTATTTATTTATTTTCGCCCGTCATTTAATTTTTCTTTTAAAGGATCAGTATCAAAAGGACAGTTTATATTGTGCGTTCTTAGGAGAACGCGTCTTGTCTTCCTGAGAACGTACGATCCTAAGAACTGTCCTTTTGATGTTGATCTTTTAAATGAAAACCCTTTTAAAAGAAGAATCTTCCTTAGTAGCCATGTCAAATATTTTCCTATGTGGACTTATTATTCCCATGTTATGGACTATCAAAGTTCAGGTTTATACTGTCAAATTTTCGCAATATACACTGACCATCCAATACATTATGACCACCCGCACATTTTGAACGAAGTCGCAGGGCTGACGTAAGAGGCACGGAACACAGCAGAAACACTCGGCAGACGGTGACAGAAGTCTCTCACTATCAGTCTCTGAGTGTGGAGGATATATCAGAGTTTGCTAGGTGTCAGATTGTGACGGCCAGGCGGCTGAGAAAGAGGATATCGGATCAAACCGACTTGTCGGGTGCTCGCCAGGTCCATGGTTAGTGCCTTTCAAAGATGAGAAAAGGACGGTGAAACAAGAATCAAATCCATAAGGCAGTTAAAGATGTCGAATGTCGTAGACTGCTGAGGTGGGTACAACAGGATAGGGCACGAACTGTGTCACAATTAACAGCATACTAATATATACTTTCACATGTACAGAGCACGAGAGTGTCTGTGCACATAGTTTAACGTACTGTTAGGTGTGGGCTTCTTCAGCCGATGTCCTACACATGTATTAATGTCAGCTGCACGGCATCATCAATAATGACTAGAATGGGCACGTGTCTATCGCCATTAGACTGCTAAGCAAAGACACAACATTGCATGGTCCGATAAATCACGATATTGCCTTCATCGCATCGATAACCGAGCTAGAATCCGTCCTTTTCCAGGAGGACAGCCGCAAGAGACGCACAGTAGGTTGCGGACAAGTTGGTGGTTGCCCCATGATGATTTGGGGAGTCTTTACATGGTCACTTACTGTTTGTGGATGGCCGGTAGTCCGTGTGGGGGCATAATGATTGCTCCTATTTATAGATATCGGCAGGGCATTGCTGATCATGCACATCCATTCATGTCAGCCATATTTCTAACTGGGAATGACATTTTTTAGCAAGACAACGCTTCTTGTCACAAGGTCACAAGGTCCTGCAGTGGTTCAAGCAGAACGGTGGTCAATTTTGAATTGCTGCAATGACTCTCAAATTCATCTGATCTTAACCCGATTGAACATCCTTGAGATATCATTGAAAGTCAGATCCAAGATCATCGATATCTCCCTGAATTTATAGGAATAAAGTGAGTTTCGTGTGCAGATGTGTTACGCCATGCTTCCAGCCATCTACCAATGCCAAACCGCATAGCTACTGTCCTTGTCCTGCGAGCCAAAGGTGGGAATACCAGATAGTACTTAGGTGGGCATATTGTTCTTAGCTGGTCAGTGTACATCTATGTATTTTGCGAGAAAAGAAACAAGATCTAAAACTTATTTTTTCAGATGAAGTTTCAATATTTTTACCCATCTTGTTAGTGGCTTGTTCTGACAGAATGCTTTTCGCCAATATTTATATTTTGTAAGGGACAACTTTAATCCACTAACAAAATTCATAATAATCTTGAAAAGTTTGTGTTAAAATTGAGGCTTTAGACTTTTTCCCTTCTCCCAAACACCATAGATATAGTATATATAATTGCTATTTTGGACAAAAGTACATTGAGCAAACGTTTAATTTGAGCCAACAAAGAATTGTTGAAATTAATGAAGATAATTTTAAAAAAAAACAATAGGACAGCTTACTAGTTCCCTGTAATTTTGTCAGTATTATGATTTGCTCCAAAATAATGTTCATAAACTTCTCAGTTATTTTACACGCTCAGTGCTGTTGAAGCTAATCTGAGCTCAAATTAGTTGATTGGTGTGTAATTTAGGTCCCTTTCAGCAGTGAGGATATATGAGACGTCCACCTACAGCGTATGCCGACTGCACATTGACCAGAGGACGTAGGACACCAAAGTCGAGATATAGATTTGTGAGTATTCAACAAAGGCCCGTACTACATGTTCACTCGAGCACATGCTAGACCAAACCTTCTCCAACGTTCTGATTGGAACACACAGTCAATGTGCAGCTGGCCTTAGCGTGGGGTCCAGACCACATTAGCTTCCGCTGGTAGTGAATCTGGATCTCCAGTGCCAAATGTGTGTTCACTAACTCTATGGCCACGAGGGACCTTTTGACTCGTGTAAGCAGAAAATTATGACAAACGAGCAAGTGACATAAAATCATATACATTGATAACGTTGTATTAAGTATTACATATGATTTGAATTTTGTGTTAAACTAAAACTAACTCACTCTATAGTCTATGAGACCGGGACATTCAATGCCGCTTTCAGAAAAGCTCTGCATTGACTTCTGTCCTTAGCCAACTGGATCCAGTTTCTACTTTGTATTCCTATTTTCTGAGATCTATCTTGATATTGTCTTCCCAAGGTCTTCCTAATGGTTGTTTTTCGAATGGTCTTCCAGTTAAGACTTTGAAAACGTTCCTACTTTCTTCTATCCTGGCTACATAACCTACCCACCTGAGCCTCCTAGACTTGATGACCCTGACAATCTTAGGTAGACGATATAGATTACGTAGTTCCTCGTTATGGAGTTTCCGCCATTGACCATTCCTGTTCCTCTTGGGTCCGAATATTCGCCTCAGTATCTTGTTCTGATATACTTTCAGTCTACGTTCTTGAATTTTGTTACGTCTTGAAAATACAGAATACTAGAATATCCTTGAATGAGTTGTGTATTCTTCTTTATGAAGACCAAATATAAATACATAACATTTAAAATGTATGATAACATTTTAGTCTTTATCAAGTTAACTTTCCCATGGAATGAATACTATTGAATATATATAGATAACGTCTATTCAGACATTTTGCTCTGTTTCATCCGGTAATCTCATTCTAAGTAGAGAGTCTTCAAAGAAAAGAAAGAAATTTTTTTAGTAGCACTTATTTCTCCTATGTAAGTCTTTCTTTCTCTTTCTATGTATAAAGTCGTTATGTGTCATTCATGTTATGTGTTCTGCTGTAAAATTTTTGTTAAACCTAAGACTCTGCTCTGCAGTGGCGCTTGAAGGAGTCTGCTTAAGCTCATGAAGAAAGAAAGAAAGAAAGTAAGTAAGAAAGAGAAGGAAAGTAATTTGATGGCCGTTCTTTTCTTCCGCTCCTGTTTCTTTAAGATGTAAGCTATAAAAATTTACGGTGTTATAAAGTTCCTGCAAGAGACTATGCAATCCCGAACATTGTTGCTTTTTTTTTTTTTTTTTTGCTTCAGTCAATAACTGTAGAAGACGTAGCTTAAAGAAATGTATGAAGATGAAAATAAAACAGAAGATGTACTGTATAGATAGACAGGATGTTGTGGAGGTAAGAAAAGTGTACTTAAAAAAAAAATAATTATTAAAAGTTCCTTTAATCTTAGATACTCTTGTGTCTGTCTCAATTTTTAATTAGACTTCTAAACCAGCGTTTCTCAACCTATTTTCCTTTGGGACACACCAAAGTACGTTTCAAACTTTCGCGACACACCTGTGTGTGATTTTTTTTCTTGGATACAAAAAGCAAACACACAAAAATATATATATACAATATTAATTCTTTTAAAAGTTATGGAACGACTATGAGATACAAATGTCACAAGCAAATTACGTAAGACTTTTGAAGAGAAACATATTAAGATAAAAGAAACTTATGACTCTTAAGCAGGAATATGAGAATGAAGTATTACCATTAGAAATATATGAAGACATTAAACTTAAAAGTAGTGAGATATGTGTCCCTGGAGATTTTTGCAAAGCATACACTGAGAAAAATCCGTTCTCCGGACAGCGGTATATTGTATTAATATACGGTATCCTCTTGCTTACTACAGAAATCAGTACGGAGCATACGTTATCCCTATGCTACATAGCCACTGCCCTTAGATGTTACATCATGCCGTTGCAGGATGTCTGACATCTAACAGTTTTTCGTATATCACATGCATATACTTATGTTACATTCCTCAGTTGTATGTTATATAAGTCCATTTGTATGTGAGATCCTGACCGCCTATATTGTTTCATACGGAAAGTACGTATAGATGGAACACTTATACAGAAAGTATTATAAAACATGCGTTTTCAGTTATACGTCTGCTGTACGTTAAGTCCAAAAACTACAGGAATTACGCATGTAACCTATCTTTTTAAGTACGCCACCTACAATTTTTTTTCTCAGTGTATCTGTGCATTGACGAACTCTTGACAGACACATTCACATGTCCAGTGTTTCTTTCTAAAGTAAACTGAACTGCGTTAAAAGCAAATTTTCCAGCTTTAAACTTGGAAGACCAGTGTGAAATCAAATCGATTGACGATAAACATTTATTTTCTTATATATATATATATATATATTGCGGAAGATCTTACAAGACATTAGAAATTTCAGACACACCAATGTGTCGCGACACAGCGGTTAGGAAACGCTTTTCTAAACTGTGCTATCTATAAGGTTTTACAGAACGGCTATGTCCGCCTGTCTGTCAATAGGTATCAGAGCTAAAGTGGCAAGACGCAATGAGAAACGCTTTAAAAAATAAAAAATCTAATCAGCGTCCCAAGAATGGATTTCGCCTCCTTCTTTAACCCTTTATACAAACGGGAAGTTTTAGAAATTAAGCATTTCTAGTTTCAATGTTTTCATCATAAATAAAAAAAGTAATAGCTAGCGTCAAGCGGTCACGTTCACTCTTTTCTCTTTACTAAAACAAAGCTGTATAAATTTACTTCCGGTTTCAATATTGTTTTTTTTTTTTTCAAAAAGCAATCACGGTAAGAAATAGAGAAAAATGACTTTTTTGATATGGAAAATGAAAATATATAAGTTTTCCCATGATTATGCCGGCTAGGCTAAAGGAGACGGTGATGATAAGAAATAAATGCAAGTTATACTTTTAAGATAACAGTTGTTTACAAAGTCTTTTCCAGGTGATAAATGAAACTCAGAAAGTGTATGAAATGGTGCTATCCAGCCAGTTCGCACCGGTTCGCTAGAACCCGTTGTTAAATAATTCGGGTTCGCAGAATCGTTTGTTATACCCAGACATAAGAGCAAATTTTACCCAGTTATACCCAGGAACAGTAAATTTTAGTTTAACTATCTTTGTTTTCAGAAATTCTTACAGCTGCAGGGTTAAACATATGATTTCTCAGAACAGGTCATAAGCGTTTATTTCTTAATCTCAACTGCTTAGATATCAAGAATGGGAACTGGGATTACATGGGTGTAGTGGTGAGGGTCATTTATATTTGAAACGCATATTTACTTACCATTGTCAACAGTTGTCTATCCTTTGCTGGATTAAGGTCTTTCCAATACTTTTTGACAACTTACCAATACTTTTTGCAAATAGCTTGGATAATTCGTTCCCAAGATATTCGTAGTGCTTCCTAATTTTATCACACCACCTTATATTAAGATGTTGTGTACGTGTCTACTTGTCGTTGTATCCAGTAAAATATTTTCTTTTGTCTACCTTGTACTGTTTGTTTCCTAAGAGAGTTATATCAATTTATCTGCATAGAATACGTGGAGATTGCCACTTTATAGCTTGAAACATTTTTATTATTTTATAGGAAAGTCAATTATTTTCTATATGTTGACCAAACTAACATTATAGCAAGATATTTCTAGCTACAGTAATAGTAGTAATTCTGTTCTCAATATCTCACACGAATTATCTATATACGCTATTCATAACGAACCAACCGCAAGCGCTATAAGTTCCTCAGCCTGCGAATGGCAACTCAAAAGTTACTCAACGATTACTGAATAAAACGTCAAGGAAAACTTTGATATCAACAGTTTTAATCGCATACTTAAACGCGAGAGTGTGATTAATATAATCAACAAAAACGTACATTAAAAGAAAAATAATAAAAATAACAATAGTACTGGTCTAGATTTAACTGAACGAACACTTGGAAAATGAGATGAAACTATGTAGTCAGGAGAACTCGTTGTTCAACATAAGGGTCTGCTGAATTTGGTGGATAAATTTTGACAATAGAAATCTATCCTCGGTTTCTAATCGATAGTTATATTAGCTAAAGGGGGAAACTTCAAGACAGGTAGCTATATATAGTATGTATAATTGAACGAGTCTGAATAAAGGTGTTCCCTCCCTTGTTCTCATCAATTAGGAAATACGTAAAATCTCTGTCTATTTTCAATAGCATTTGGTTTACGTTAGTAGTTTTCCTGGTTCATTTTAGCTATGTTTTTATTAAAATTTGACAAATTCCATCTAGATCTTGTAAAAGGCAATTTACACTGGTATCATAAAGAATTTAATAAGAATAATAACGACAATGGGAAAGAGCCTGTAGTTAAAGATATTATCCTGGGATTTGGGAAGATCCTGAAAAAAAAAAAAAAAAAAAACAGGCAAGATTTCCGATTAACATGATTTTGAATACAGTATCTCTCAATTACGCTAAGACTATGTTACGAACTCTATTCATATTTCGTTAACGATTCTACAATATGGCAAAGGTCATAAGTAGTAGTTTAACAAGTGAAAGTGAGTTTTGTGTGTTTATATGTAGAAGAAGGATTTAGGCTATTTTTGTTCCTATTTCACAAACATACCCTGCTAGAAACTCTGAAAATAGTAAAAAGAATTACGCAAAAATAAAAGCTAATGAACTTCTCTGTTGTAAGAAAAGCTCCTTTATTATATGCAACCAACAATGTTTTGCCACTCTACATGTTGTATAGAAGTTAGGGGAATGTCATGAATGATATCTTACAACACATTAAAGTCACCGTCACTCTTGAATATATTAGTAGAGTGACTCCATTAACAATCTGTGCCGAAATAATCGCTCTAGTTACCTATTGCAACAAACACAATTCAAAAAATAGCTTTCTTTCAGAGGTTATCTTGCGGAATAATTGCTGGATGTACTAATATCTTGTAAGGCACACGTAGCGTGATCTTAATCCTTTAAATCTCAAGCGTAAAATATTACATTCAATCATTCCTTCAGAAGTAATGTAGAAGAGATACAGGAGTTTACTTCGGGAGAGCTGAGTTCTTTGTGGTTGAGTGTTTGAATATAAGTTTTTCTATTCGTTGAACATCTTCAAAACAATATGATTTTGTACATATTTTACTAATAAATATTTTATTACTAACGAACAATATTTGTCGCCAACTCTATTCAACTGGATTCTTAAACCAGTAATTATATTTTTAACTAGCTGAATATACCCATTCTTCACATGAGGCTGTATTTGGAAGTCAACGCCTGTGGGAGTATCACGATTCATTTCAGCGACCGCGAAAAGCATCGAGTTGACACTAATATCGGTCATTTTGGGCTATTTTTACGTCTCGGTATCCCCCTCCCCCGGGCTCTCATACAATGGTTGCTGAATTTGTAAGTCGTCGCTAATGGAAGTGTCACCATTGATCTCAGCGACCGCGAAAATTATGGATTTCTTTTACATTCGCGATATCCTCCCCTCCGTTGACCTCCGGCCCGCAGCCGAATAGGGTGAATTTGGAAGTTAATGCGATCAGAATTTCACCCTTGATCTCAGCAACCGCGAAAGCTATGAATTCGATACTAACATCGGTCATTTTCTACTACTTTTACATGTCCCGGTAAACGCCCCTCTGAGATTCCCTTGGTTCAAATTTTGACAAAGACCCTTCTCCTTTGTCTGGGGCCTGGACCAAGGTATCTGTGACCAAAATTTGGTAACTCTGGGTCAAATTGTCTGGTCCTCCGGCCAGTCCCAGTAAACGACCCCCTAAAACCCCCCTGGTTCGAAATTTGAAAAAAAAACGCTTCGTCTTGATCTGGGACCTGAACCAAGATATCCCTGACCAAAATTTGGTAACTCTTGGTCCACTTGTCTGGTTCCCAGGCCGCACACAGACGGACAAACACACAAACAAGTTCTTTATTTTATTTATATTAATATAATAATTAATACATTCTTTATCTGTAAAAAAAAACTGCTATGTAATTCTGTCTTTGATTTGTTTCCAAGTACTTAAGCCATTTACCGTACACAAGTAATCACGCAAGTTCATCAATTGACAATTATGATTTTTTTTTTTAAAAAAAAAAGTATCGTAAGTACACATACGAGTTAAGTTGATTTTAGTTTAGTGTCCCGTTCAGCAGTGAGGCTATATGAGACTTGGACCTACTGATTAACGTGGAATCCGAACCACATGAGCTCCCGCCGGGAATAAGTACACGTACGAGTACTTACAATTTTACCACAAGTACAGAAAATGCATAACCTTAACACAAGCCCAAAACAAAACTACTTTGCTTTCGTAAGTCGGGAGTAGTTGCAACAAAAATCTCAAAAACATCGAATCGAAATTTTAAAAGCAGACTCAGCATTATAAAAACAGAAAAGTGTATCATCTAGTAAGCTTCTAATTAACCATAATGTATAAATTTAGAGTACATACTCGCTTCGTATTTGTCAATGCCTAGCCATAAGTCAGTGCTTAGGAAGTTTCAACAAACACAAATAACAATAAAATTAGACGCATTAAAATCATTCCTTCAAATCTGTATTCTTTCGTTTGACAATAAACAAACTCTTCTTAAACAGCAATATACTAATTCTGAATGTCTAAGTTTCTTTAAATAAATGTTAGTTATTGTTATAACTACAAATTGATTTGATTTTTAGTTTAACGCCCTTTTCAGCAGCCAGTGGCGCAAATCCCGGGGCGATGAGGGGGCATGTTCCTTCCAATCTTGGAACTGAGGGGGACTGACCCCCCAATAATCCGATTTGAAATGTGTTTTTGGGGAGAAATTTGATGATTTTGTCTGATTGCTACAAAGGAACGTGATATTAAATTGATGTCCCTTAGAATAAGCCTCAAATCTGCCCGCCTCCCAATGCTGAAGACAACTCTGCTCCTCTGATCCTCTATAACATTGTTTTTCAACTTCATAAGTAATTTGGACATCGCAAAAGAAAAGAAAAGATTATGGAAACGGTCTTATCCACCCCCCCCCCAATGTTGAAGACAGATTTGCGCCACTGTCAGTAGCGAGGCTATATGAGACGTAGACTACAGCTTAACGTGGAATACAAGTCACATGAGCTCCCACCGGGAATCGAACCCGTGTCTTCCACGTCAGGGGCGCAACGTTAACCGCTGCTATAACTGCAATACCTGTCGTGTACGTCCCGTTCTAAATTAATCATAATTAACACATAGCATAACCACAATATAAAATAACATTGTTTTTCTCCTCTCTTTCTCTCTCACTCGCTCGGAAGAAAGCAGAAAACGGTTTATTATTGAAGTGAATGTTCTTTGGATTAAGTTTCTCGAAAACGGCTTTTTTTTTTTTTTTTTTTTTTTTTACATTTTACAAATTAATATTTCAGTAATAACTCTAGACTAAGGTATGATTTCTGATTCAATTTCAAAGAAAGATGCAGTGGCGGTTCTTGAGGAAAATCACTGTGGTAAACATTGAAATTTAATCGCTTTCAAACTGAGGGAAGAAAACTAACCTTCTGCACTCACATGCAAGAATTAGTACATTACATAAATTTTCTTCCCTTATTTTTTTATAGGGATAATATTCTAATTTTTACCAATGTTGCTTCACTCGAGAGCCGCCACTGGAAATGGGATCGGGACATCTTAGTGCGGTGACCCTCTATCTTGTATTATTAATGGTGAATATGTTGAGTGTAGTTTCATTTAGTTTTGAATAAAGAAAAAAAAAACAAGATAATATCTCTGTTTACATTATGAAGGAGGTAAGGAAAGATATATTTCTATTTTTGCGGGAAGCTCTCTTCGTAAAATAAACACTAGGATTCCTTTCTTTTCTACTTCAACTTGATCTCTTTTGTGTATGCACAACGGAACAGTTTAATTAGGTTGGTTTGCAGTTATATCACACAAGATATACCACGTGTCAAAGTTTACTTTAGTAATTGCTTCCTGAGTTTCAGGAGGGGATTTTATTCGCTCTCAGGTAGCCTACGTACGAAGGTGATGATTGTTACCTGGGTTCAAATCAACTATTTCCGTTTTTTTTTTCCTAGAGCGATGTGAAAGTCCCATGGAGATTTTTGGTCGTGGTAGGGTAATTCCTTTTCTGGTTGGTGCTGCTTATCTCGTAACGAGAAATACTGGATGAGAAGTGGAATACAATTCAGAGAATGACGTGAAGATATACCATGTATGGAAAAGCAATCTCTAAGTGATAAGTGTATTTAGCTTTTACTATTTCTCTGCTCCTTTTCAGTTGCTGATACTGGTGTGTACACTCAAAATACAGGGTGTGCACAAATTATTGTTCAGTTTTGTGGAAGTATAATAATAATAATAATAATAATAATAATAATAATAATAATAATAATAATAATAATAATAATAATAAATGTAAATATAAATATAAAATTTCGTTAAAATGAACAAACTAACAAACTGATTGAAGCGTCTATGCTATATATATAGGGCTGGATTTAGGGGGTGCAAAGGTGCACGTGCACCCTCTTTTCATTGTAAGTATACACTACGTACCTAAAGTGGGAAGCTAGCAGTGAGTTTTGCAAAATCAATAGTTTAAGTCAATTTTCTGAAGGTTAAAGGAAAAGAATTCATCAAAAGCAGACACTTATTATTTCCAAAGGAGTTCCTCTTTCACATCACAGATGCCTAAAGGTATTTAAAAAACTCAAAATCATATCTTGAGTACACTCACTCATTGACCTATTTATGAAACAACCAAACTTCGTCACTTAAATTATTTATCATATTTTGGTGTTGTGGTTACTTTGCTTATAATTATTTTTCCATTATATTTTGTAATAATTTTCTTAACACACATATGATCTGCCGTACGTAACTTATCTCTTTAGAACGTTGCCAATCTATTCCTTCTTTTTTTAAAACCTTTTCTTTCTTGATTCTTCATCTTTTAATCATCTATTTCTGTAGCTCCAATCTGTTTTATGTAAAACTACCGTTGGGTAGGCCGCTGCTGACGGAGATCGAAATGCGGTTCGCCGTGCCAGCTTCTTTGAGCCGTGACAAATGACACCCAGTCAGGGCAGGTCGGGTGAAATGCTATCATACGATTCTCCAGACATTCTCGATATAGAAACGCTGTATTTATGGGCGGAGAAGGTAATATTTTTTTCCTTCTATTTTCTCCTTTTTTTTCGTGCTTTTATTTTCTTTTTAGAGATCAGAAACCAGCAATAATTCAGGAGCTCCTGTTTCATATTAGTTTTATTATTATAAATGAAATCCAAAACTTTTCCCCTTCTTTAACTGATTTTTTAAACTTCGATTTTTCACAAATAACTATCTTTAAAAACTTTTGATCATGGTTGAAATGGTCTAAAAAGTATGAGATGTAAGTGCATTTATGTTTTACCACTAAGATTGAGGGAAAGTTCATACTTTTAATGAATTAAGTATTAAATAAATAAGACTGTAATAATAAGACCAATGTTTTTTTATTTAATTCTCATTATATTACAATAGTACAATATTAACACAAAATACATTTTAGTGCCACAATACACTGAGAAAAATCCGTTATTGTGACAGCGGTATATTGTAGAAATATACGGAATCCTCATATTCACTACGGAAATCAGTATGGAGAATACGTTATTCATATGCTACATATTTTCCCCACTCAGATGTTATATCATGCCGTTGCTGGATTTCTGACGGTCTTCCGTATAATACATACGTGTGCGTATGTTGCATACGTCTATCTGCATGTGCTTTCTTGACAGAGTAGATGCGGTTCTTTCGTTCGAGCGGAAGGTACGTTTATTCGGAATACTTATACAGAAGCTATGTATAATATATACCTTCTTAGTTATACGTTTGCTGTACACTCATGTCCAAAACGATTGTCGCATATCTATAACTGTCTTCTTGTAAGAATATAATTTGATAATGATTTGGCAGGGTACTTTTAATATTGATACTATGTGTATAATCGGGAAATGTATATTTGTGGTAAATTTCATAGGAAAAGAATTATAAATACGAAAATTAGAATTAATAAAACGCTAAATGGATAAGAAAGTTTCATTTTTGTTTCATTGTTTTTATTTAATGCTCTCTTGACATGAAATTTGTCACACACATGTGTTTGCCGATTACACATACTAACATTATAAATAATACCAGGTGAGTTCATTATGAAATTATATTCCTACAACAACATATTTATAAACATGCGACAATAATTTTGGTCATGAGTGTACTTTAAGTCCTAAAACTACAGGAATTTACATATGTAACCTACATTTTTACTTACACTACATACGTTTTTTTTTCTTTTCAATGTAGAATAATACAATAAGTGGTGTACACGTTTAAAAGAAAATAGATTTTTTTTTCGAAAACATGTCGGGAGACTTTCATTTATTTCTTCCCAATTTATGTGTCCATGATATATATGTATGTGAAATTTTTCCAAAGTGTAGTTTATTCTAAATACAATGATGTACGAAACATGATTGTAATATATTTATGGTACGAGCAACAGTTTCCTATATGAAAGCGAATTTGGAATTTTTATTTTTCAAAATGTCGCAAGTTTTTGTAAATTATTCAAATTCTTTTTGTTTTCTTATCTATAACCATGCTTCAATAATAATAATAATAATAATAATAATAATAATAATAATAATAATAATAATAATAATAATAATAATAATAATAATAATAATAATAATAATAATATTTGGTCTAGGAATTAATTCGTGCGGTTGGTACGCACACATTGAAGCTGTAGTACAAACACAAAATACATAAATACCTTAAGAAAAATATTGTCCATCGCTAGCTACCACTTTCGCCCATCTGTCAGGCAATGTACGGATTCCGTGGCGAAAGAAGTCCTCATCCTTGGAAGCGATCCAGTCAGAGACCCATGTTTCGATATCTTCTGAAGAAGTAAACCGCTGTCCAATCAAATCGTTGTTCATGCAATCGAACAAGTAGTAGTCCGAAGGAGCAACGTCTGGTGAATACGGCGGGTGGGGTAAAACTTCCCATCCGACATTTTCTAAATAGGTTTTGACCGGTTTTGCGACATGTGGGCGAGCGTTATCATGTTGAACAATAAGTTTATCATGTCTGTTCTCCCATTCTGGTCGTGTTCTGGCCAGAGCTTGCTTCAAACGCATTAATTGTCGTCGATAACGTTCTCTATTCATAGTTTCACTCGGTTGCAGCAGCTCATAGTACACCACACCTTTCATATCCCACCATATGCACAGCATAACCTTTGCACAGTGAATATCTCGTTTTGGTTGTGATGGACCTGGTTCACCTGGTTTCACCCAGGCCTTTTTTCGTTTAGGGTTCTCGTAATGGATCCACTTCTCATCACCCGTAATAATTCGATGCAGAAACCCCTTTCTGCTCTGTCGTTGAAGCAGCAATTCGCAAATGGTTTTTCGTCTTTCAATTCATGTGGAACTCAATGTGACATCTTTTGAATCATTCCCATGGCTTTCAAGCGTTTGGAGACTGTTGTTTGATCAACGCCTAATGCTGCTGCAAGTTGTTCCTGCGTTTGACACGAATCCTGCTCGAGCAATGCTGTCAATTCTTCGTCTTGAAATTTTTTTGGCTGTCCAGCTCGCTCTTGGTCTGCGAAGCCGAAATCACCACTTCTAAACCGTGCAAACCACTTCTGACACGTTCGCTCAGCTAGAGCATGGTCACCATACACTTCCACCAAAATACGATGACTTTCAGTCGCACTTTTCTGCATGTTAAAGTAATGCAGCAGGACACCCCGCAAAAACACTTTATCAGGCACAAATTGCGCCATGTTCACTTAACTACAAACTGGTGTTGTTGACGCTTTAATCCACTACCCTATACTACGAACGATACGCGATGACAGGGGTTTGCAACACATGTGTGGATACACGGAACTGTGGGACGCTCCGTTCGTTGCGCCATCTCTTGTCCACCCGCACGAATTAATTCCTAGACCAAATAATAATAATAATAAATAATAATAATAATAAGAAGAAGAAGAAGAAGAAGAAAAAGAAGAAGAAAACTTGACTGATTATATAGCCTAGGGCATATAGTATTTTTCGGTCCGTTACCTGAACCTGGGGTCGCGATAGAAGCGCCTAAGTTAAAAAATAAAGAAGTATTTTTTTTTTAGAAAGTTTCGTAAAACTTTTTCCAAATTTCTTCCAACTCTATGCATTGAAAAGCTTGTTACATCTTAAAGACAGTGACTACAAACCATGAATTTAAGATAAATAGGGTAGGAGCAA
This sequence comes from Thermobia domestica, assembly GCF_964235325.1. Taxonomy (NCBI): domain Eukaryota; kingdom Metazoa; phylum Arthropoda; class Insecta; order Zygentoma; family Lepismatidae; genus Thermobia; species Thermobia domestica. The sequence goes on along the minus strand of NC_137458.1, from coordinate 84,485,550 downwards.
GAGTTCCCTTAGTAAAAATATTTTTAATGACTATGTCGCAATATATGTCGTTAGAAAATATGTTTTACCTTTATACGTATTAATCTTCAATGAAATTTCAGAAATGTATAACCTAAAACATGTCGTACTTTTCAATATACCTTTCGCACAGCTACATAAACCTGGGGACCCTATACGGATGTCCAAATCAAAAATGAAAAATCAGGACAACTGATGGAAAAGTAAGGAATTTCTCTTGAATTTATGGAGTATGACAAACGTTTATGGTATTATTCAAGGGCTTGTTTCATTCTAAAGTCAACGACATACAAGCAGCAAATTTAAGATAACTAAAGTTCGAGCAGCAGCTCACTAAGCAAAAGTATATTTCTTTTTAAAATACCCGTTTCGGAATGATAACCACCCAAGATCACTTCTCCCGTAGAAGTCAATGTTGTTAAGTGACGCCTAGACATATAGGCAACCAATTGTGGTCGTATGTGTGTTCGTGTTGCATAACTTGTACGAAACGCAAAAGAATTTATTCTATTGCAAACGCGGGGAAATTCTTAAAAGAATGTAACCCAGGCGCGCACACAGATTTTTTTTTATTGGGAGGGCTTCAATACTACAAGACACTACGTCTGTGTAGTATTGAACCGGTGGTATTGCACGCCTGAAAAGACGATAAGTAATTATCAAGTAGCGCCACTTATAATCTCAGAAACAGTAATAAAATTAGATTGTTTTTAGAAGGAAAGAAATTGCACAGATGAAGTGCAAGATTAATTCTTTAAGCAAGTGTAATTTTATTGAGAAAATGTACAAATACATGTTGTTACTTAGTTTTTTCGTGTCTGGACCTGGTGGACTTCCCGCGTGGGTGCGTTTTTGGTTTAACCTCCTCCTCGAACTTTAGCTGTCGAAAAAGCCTATCTGGTGATAGCGTAGCTGGAAACGGCGAGTGTACTCTGTGAATATCTATTGTAAGAATATCACAAAGTGAATACATAAGAAAGTCTTTTTATTGGATTTCCTCAATTCTGGTATGCGTTACATCAACCCTGGTCTCATTTATAACAACAGAACCTGCCAGTCTGTTTGTAACGCTTACTCGTAATAGTACAGCGAAGACGTAACATACTCACCTAAGTGGTGGTTTTAGGCTGTGTAGGTAATGGATAAAGTATAACAGGGATATGTTTAATGTCTCATTAGAAACGGAGTGAATGGTCAACAGCTTTTATGAGAGGTGTTGAGGCTGTAATTCTCATCCAAAGCTACATAATTATACCCCGTTATATAACAACCTTCCAGACTGAATATTCTAGATTACTTTTTCAGGCCTATTTAGAATGTGTTCGGCATCATTTTGAAGCAGACATCATTTCTATTGCAACGTCTTCAAGATCAAATCTCGTGTTGAGTGGACTAACAATTGTTGTTTGTATATGGAAGTTTGTGTCCCTTTTCAGCATCGCGATTGTATGAGACCTTCACTTACAGTTTAAGGTGGAATCTGAACTACCGTAATGCGTCAAGGTTTTTATGCTCCCGCCGAGAATTGAACCAGGGTCACATGTACCAAAGACTAGGCACTAGACCAGTGGACAGGGTCGTGATAAATAATGAACGGACTTCCAAGTCATCAGATAGAAAAATCGTTTTAATGTGTTAATTAGTATTTAGATCAATGTAAAATGTTCAAGTGCAAAGTTATTTTGCAAAAATGCCTGTAACGTTTTATTAAGGATATTTTCTTACCTGAAACTTGTTTCATTGTAGATATGCTTATCAAAATAGTACTTAAGCAAATAATTAAACGTGTATTTTTTTATTTTAAGAAATCTAATCTTACATCAAAAAGTAATATTTCAATGTATATCATATAATGTATGCGTTGAGATCGTTTCTAATGTCGAATCTAAAGTTATTTTGTCTTGTACTCTAGAAAATGAAAACGAAATAAAATTAGAAAAAGCTTTTTCTTTTCTCTTCTCTCCAGAAAGTAATCTCAGATTCGCGGCATTTGAAAAATTTATGTGAAATGGGTTTCGAATGGTAACTCCGAAACGTATTTCTCTCATGCCAATAAAAAGAAATAAATGCTAGACTAGAAAAAAAGATATAAGTTTCGGATCTTTCACGCATATTCTATTCTTTTTACATATACATTACATTAATATATATATATATATATATATATATATATATATATATATATATATATATATATATATATATATATATATATATATATATATATATATATAAATTTAATATACTTTTGTCAAATTTTCAATTTAACCCCTTTCTGCATGATTTTTTTCTTTTAGCGAAAAAAATAATCAGTATTGGAAATCCTCATTTGGGAACTTGAAAAATGAATTAAAAGTTCAATTTTAGATTTTTCACTAAATTCCGACGAGAAATAAGTAAGTGCCATATATGACACACTTACAACTCACAAAGGACATGCCAGATGATACCAAAATCTCTTATTCATACACGTCAACATTTCACACAGCAGACAAAATAGTCATTTGATGCCTTTGATAAATCACAAAAAAGCTAAAGTGAAAAAAGGGTATGTGCCATATATGACACGGCATGGCACGGTAAGGGGTTAACTTAATTCAATTCCAGTTTCAATTAGTTTTTTTAATGGAAACTTCTTTTGAAAACCCTACAAATAATATGCCTTGCTCATCGGTGCTGTAGACATATTCCCAGCTGGTTAATGTATGCCGTTGAATTGCATTTTTGCGCTGGGAGAAACGACACAGAGAAACAAGTAGAGATAAAAAGAGGAGGTTGTGAAGCGAGAGACAGATGTACAAAAATTGACCGATTTATTGATTGGTATTTACATCCTCTGTCAGTAGCGAGACTCTGTTTATATAGAGCGGGATTTGTACTTTCGAGGGGGATTCTCCCTACTGTAGTTCAGGATTCCAGTTCAGGACCACGTGCTTCAAAGGCACAGTATTGGTCACGTGACTAGTGAGAAGCAAAAATATGAAAACTGTCTAGCCTTGTACTCGGGCTTGGTCTACCTTGGTCTTAATAATTGAGCGCAAACAACTGCGAGGACAAACGCTATTAGTGGATGGCAACCGAAAGTCTGAATTGTATTAAACGTGAGCTCCACTAAGGTTACAGTGACTGCAACGAGTCGTGAAGCCTGGGCTCTACATCAATTGCAGAACTACTTTGGTTCACGTGTGATGCATCGTAAGAGTTCGGTATGATTCGTGGAGCGATTCCTTCTAAACGCACGCTTGAGAAAACGTGAAACAACAGAAGTACGCTAAAAATGTTTGCAAACTTGGAAGACTTGGCGAACGAGTGAGAAAAAAACAGCACTTAAGAAGCGATAAGACGAACACTAAGAATTATACGAATTAAACATTAATAATAATAATAGCAAAAATATCGAACAACAATAAAGAAAACGAAACTTAATGGCAATCTGGGAACACTGTACCCTCAGGAGATGTTCTCCGTAAAGCGGTTTCGTCGAGAGACGAGACTGGCAAAATTTCATAAATGACATACCTTCGCGTTCTATTGGATGCTGATATTGGTAGAGTTAGCTCAAGCTTCACGACTTGTTGTGACCACTATAGCGAGTGAGAAATGAATAAGGTTGATGGGCGCGAAATCCAGTTGCCACGAACTTCAACTGAAGATAGCGAGTTCGCGTTGGGGAAACTGTGATTCTAAGCTAACGTTAGCCTCAATGAGATTAGAAAGACGCGATCCCGTTTGAGGATAGTCAGGCTAAACTCGCACGAGCGTGATGGGTTCGTTGGCTACAGTTTTTGTGTGACTTTTCAGCACAGAGGCTGTATGAGACGTGAACCTACAATTTAATGTGAAATCTGAATAGGAATAGTTCGTTCAAATTTTAAAGTTTTGTAGTGTAAATCGAACCTGGGATCCCGTGTAGCAAAGGCGCGCATGCTAGCGATTAGACCATAGGGGAGGGCGATTGTGAAATAACTATCTCTGGTAAGAAGGACGTGTACATAGATGTTGGCAGTATACATGTAATCGTCTTGTAGCTGCCAAAATTCTTGTTTGTCTATTACTACCACCTTGGTCAACATCAGATAGCACGATATACTCCTTAAGTCTGTTTGTTGGGTTTCGCTGATAATGTGAGAAATACACTATGACGTCGTAGATTTTGCTTTGAAGGTGACCCATCTAGAATCATCCTGTGTTTAATTCATTTCATTTAAAATTAGGGGAGAGGATATTGAATAATTTTGCATAGATTTTTCCTTCAACCTATTGTGTTCATTCCTTTAATAACTTCTCTTAATGGATTTTTTGCACATGCTCTATAAAGACACGCACTTATCTTCAGAACCATTGACCTTCTTTCTTGTTTTGACTTAATGTTAGAAGACTTCTCATTGTCATCATTAACAGGGCCGTTACATCTGCCAAGGCCGCTATTTTCACTACCTTCACTATTCCAGGATAGTGTGACACACTGAAATGTTTCTCTTTTATGATTAACGATCCTGGATTCGATTCCTAGTGGGGACACTCGGTCGAAAAAGTGTAAAAGCTTT
>NC_137458.1:84290985-84475985 GCF_964235325.1 Thermobia domestica | reverse complement strand
GCATTACAAAGACAAAATCAGTGACTAATGCATGTATATTTATGTGTGTAGATTCATGATCTCCATGGGGATCTTATGTTCATCCTTGTACAAAATTCAAAAATCTGTTGTTACAGAACAAAAACTGCCGTGTTCATCAGCCCTTGCTCATGACTCTGATTCCAAGTCTTTCCCATTCATTGTGAACAAAGAAGACTATTAGAAAGATAGTTTTGATTTCCTTATTCTTATTTTCTTCAGAAAGGTACTTACTTGAAGAATAAGAACAGCTCTTTTCTGGAGATGAGAAATGTATCTTCTGTGATTGCTGGTTAGTGGTTTTGGAATTTGGCGCTCCATTCTGCACTGAGATGTGGACTTAACATCTTGTTATTGGACATACCAGCTCCAAGCGGGAATCTTCTCTGGAAAATGAGAAACAACTCTAGCCTCTTCTAGAGAATGAGAAACAACTCCTCTCTGGAGAATGAGGGACAACTCCTCTCTGGAGAACAATGAACATATCTTTCCTGGAAAATTAGGAACAAGCTTTCCCTGAGGAAACGCTAGAGGAACAACAACTCTGGTTAAGAAAAATCTCTCTCACAATGTAGGTTTACTTCCATAGTATTTAATGTCTCTTTCTGTCAATATATTTTTTCTGAGATTTTGTTATCTTCTTTTGTTTTTCAGTATGTTCTAGTTGTAGTGGTACTTGATGTAAGGTCATATCTTTTAGTCAAACCTGTTTAAATACTCTATTTCGGAGATATAGTAATGTAGTGTTACATCGGTAAGAAATATTGAAGCGGATCTTTTTTAAATCAGAGAAACAAGAATATTCAGTCCAATTATGTGCAATATGTTCGGGTTGTGCACATTGATTGCATATATGTATGCTATATATCCTTTTTCTGTTTCATATCCATCTTGTTCATTTTCGTTCTAAATATTTTACAGAAGATTTTGCTATAAAAACATTTATCCCCTGTTTACCTCACGGAGATAACGCCCTTATACTTAATATTTCCTTCTGAACTATTTTAAATGTAAAAATTCAGCAATTTTTCAATGTGCTTAATGATCTGTCACCCTATTACACCATTAGCTTATCAATTATCTACAGCGATGCTGAGAAAAGGAGTTCCAACCATTCAGAGGGGGTTGTTAATTTTAAATTCTTAATTGCCATCTGTGCTCCTGTTATATTTACTCTTGGGAAATGTTAGGCATCTCAAGCATCAGGAAGAATTTAAGCGATGAAAAAAAAAAAGTTAAAATAAAAAAATGCGTTTGTGCGTTATAGATACGCGTACCTTTATGTTAAGGTTGTCGGTGAACAGGTTGAAGCATTACTCAAGATCTTCAGTATATTTGAGGATGAAATGTATATTTTGTCATTAGCTTATTATGTGGCGATGAGTTTTAAAAAGTAATTGCATGATTACAAGGTCCTAAAGCTGTCTTTGTGTGGCTTTTTGGTATAGATAACTATATCCATGTATAAACCTGGTCAGCGTTGGTGATTTTTGATGGAAGATGTGTGTAAACGGTTCAATACTTGTATCTTCTTCGATTATTGTCCTTATAGTTTATCACATTCTACGGATGCAGGAGGCCCCATCACGGCGAAATTGAAATACCGCTAATTTTTACAGTAATCGGCATTTAGTTTCGCGTTTCCAAATGGCTGCAAACGAAAACCTACTTTGTGACTCGTGATAACGGTACCTCATGTAAAATAATATTGTCTAGGGCTCTTTTGTTCTACATCTCGATTACCTTTTATCTATTTGAAGATATCATATAATTACTGTAAAAATAAGCGGTATTTTAATTTCGCAATGATTAGGCCTCTTAAATACTATACTCTTATGGTGCTTCCTTTATTGAAAGTACGGAACTATATGTAATACTTACAGATATGTGCACAAATTTTTGTTGGGAGGGTTCCAAAGCTTGGGGGATCCAAGACAATATGTAGCTATGTTATCGAGCAGAGGTTATTATGCACTCGAAAAGACTATAAGTAATTGTTAAGCACTGCCACCTATATTATCGGAAAATGATAGAACTACATTGTGTTTAGTATATGAAAAGCAAGAGTACAGACTATGTTGAAGATCAAATCTTTAGGCTACAAGACTTCATAAATAATTTCTCTGCTAAATAAACATAGTTTTATGAAGAATGTCTACAAATGTATGTTGAGTTAGGAAGTTTGAAGAGGAAAAGTCTGGACCCGGGAGACCCCCGCATGGATGAGTCCCTGAATACACACTCACTTATTAGTAAGGTCTTCACTTCCAACGTTAGCTCTTTAACATGTGTATAATACTACTATGGCCACCCGAATATGTCCTTCTTAATAATTACATTCTACAACTCACTGGTGACTTCCAACTATCATTACCTAACAATTCACAGATTGCTGCATGTAGCAACTCCTTAAACATACAATACATTTTCTACTTAACATCTTTCATAACATAGTTCATATTGTATTGATAAGTGGTGAGCAGGTGACGTTGTATTAACCAAACGCTACCTGCAGAGTGGAGAGACTGGTTGCCCATACAGTGAGCTACATCTTACGACCGCAATAATTTGAATTTAAAGCTCAATAATTGGGATTTTGGTATTACTTTATAAACTGATAACCCTGGTATTTCTGTATTCAGCTTCAGTGACAAACAAAACATCAGAGTTGGTAAGGATAATTTTTTACATAACTTTTTGCATACTTTCTCTAACAAATGCAGGATATGTACTTTATGATTGCATCATCAGAATATTTGTGCGTTAATAATGCAAATTACCTTTTTTCTGTTTATATAAAATTCGTTGTAAAAATCTTTTCGGAAAACTAAATAGAACAAATAAATCGCAATGAAATATCGCAAACACTGTTATACGAGTACTGACTAGTGTCAATTAGGATCGGTCATACTTATACACTTATTTCACAATATATTAATTTTCATATGGGAATGTTAAAAAAAAAGGCGAAGTCAGGAAATGTTAAAAAAATAGGCGAAGTCAAGCATTTTAGATAGAATATAATCTAGCAGCAATATCACATTCTATATTTGAAAACTTTCTTTCCATGTGTTTAAAATGAGAACAGCCAAATTATCTTAAATATGGCTTTTCTGTAGATAGGTGATCAACCTACCTAGAAATCTCTGTGGTACATTTAGTCCAGAATTTTGAAACTGAATGGAAGGAGTAAAACGTCGCCTAAAATATACAATAACTAAGAAAATGTCTAGTTTTTGTAAACAGAAAAAATAAAGTTGCACTAGAAATACAAATATTTTAATAATACGACCATTACGTACTGTACATATCCTATATTAGAGGGCTACAGAAGAACAACCAACAGAGTCAATTCTAGCAAAATTTCAGGAAGTCAAGTTTATTTATCTCAGCATTAAAATTAATGGAATCTATTTTTACTTCGTAACTTGAACAATATTGGTTTCTTTCCATCATAGGTCAATGGACTTCATGAGATTTAGCATAACAGCCCTCATATGTAGACTGTATCATAGAACATTGGACATAGAGTCTACATATGAGTATTGTTATGCTAAATCTTTCTATCATAGGCTAATGGAGTTAATAAAGTTTAGCATAACAGTCCTCATATGTAGACTATATCATAGTCCAAAAATCAGTCGTATTAGCCCTCATCCTTTGAAGGTATATTAGGATTTTCGCTTATTGACCTTTAAATCTTGAAATATTAAATTTCAAGAAACGCAGTTTCCTCTGTTTTATTTGTTTATTTATTGAAGTATAGTGTCTCTGTTTAGCACCGAGCAATGCGAGACAGGAATCTACAGTTTGAGATGGAAGGAGAACCATCGTAATGCGTTTAATACTGTCTCACGCAGGAATCGAATCTGAGACCCCATGCATCACAGATACGCGTGCTAGCCACTTGAACAGTGGCAATTGGTGTATATTTTTTTCTTCAGTAGCAGTAAAAACACACACACACACACACAGAGAGAGAGAGAGAGAGAGAGACGGAGGAGAATATGTTGGCAACACTGTTAAAACTTATAGGAACACCCTAATTATGTGGTGTGGAGCATGAGAGGGTTGAAAGCTGGTCTTTTGAGACAGCTGATCAGATTCAAGGCAACGTGCAAACATCCCCTTTTGATGCGTTGAAAAATGTTATCCTTCAACAGGCGGGAGTTAATCTGATTTTTTTATTTGGAGATCTAGCGAGGCGTGTGAAACGCGTGTTCTTGCTCAAATTCTGTGATAGAAGAGATGAGTTTCTGTGGAGAGGATCCAAGATGCCTGAGAAACGTGACAGAAAGCATGCCATGCCATGCTATGCCACGCCACAAAATACAGGGTGATTCAAAATTGAGAGGCATGTTCATCAGCTAAGAATATTTATTTTTATACCAGCAGGACTAGAGATATCCGTGTTGCATGAAGGAAAGTTTTATTTCTACTGCTTCAACTATTTCTTACTGCAGCGTTTCTAGTGCCACATAATATAAAAATGTATAAATATCTTCAAGGAAACTAGCTATTATTTTGGCTTACTGTACGCTATACTCTGTAGATTAAAATCATGCTGAATTCAAAATTCTTATTCTCTAATTTAACTTTTTTGTTTAGTTTTCCCACTAATTAACTTGCAGTTACTTAAATACTAATGTTCAAACTTAAATATGCTTACGATCTGTTAATGGTTGTATACTTGATGTGGGTTATTGGTAAAGCTTGTTAGATATTGCACTATCCTAAAGGTAAACGGTAAAAACTGTCTGTAGTTTATATACTATGTTTAGGTTGTTTAGTTATTAAATTATATTGTGCTTCACATATAACAAATATTTGTGGTTTTTTAATGAGTAACTAGTTCGATTCCCGGCGAGAACACTGGGTCGAAAAGATATAACAGTTTTTTTTCAAAGCTATATCCTGATCGAAGTTTTTCTTAGGTTTTCCTCATTCACACAAGGGAAGTGCTGGGATGGTAACTTAACATAAGTCCCAGACCGCTTCCTTCCTTCCCCGATTCCTTTCTTCGTCTCCAATTCCCCAGGCTTGTGATCGCCGAGGGACGTCATCCCTCATATGTGTGTAACGGGCTAACGTGCCCATAGATACCGAAAGCGCACAAATCTAATTCCTAATCTTAATCCCCTTATATGATTAACTATAACCATATTTACATCTAATATGATCCATGTCTTTATAATAAACAGCAAAATATGTTCGTATTCAGCGTCATCACTAGCTATTTTCCAATAAAAGCAGGTAACGAATGGGGGCGAGCATTGATTGTTAGATATATTCACAGACTGAGACATTTCTCTTTTTTCAAAAAGAGAAAATAAGAATGAGGTTACTCGCCTCTCTAGCTAGGAGTACCTGATTCGATCCTAGTTTGTGTTGAAGAACATTACATTTGTGGATTTTCTCAGAGTTCTCTCAATTTCCTCCCACATTCTGGAAATTCTTTCGTAATTATTAACTTTAGTAATTGATCTCCTTTAGTCTAAAGAACATGAACGTGAGACCAATGTTTCTTTCAGAAAACATGTGTCTTGGGGGTACTCTAAAACTATGTATTAACAAAGCCTACAGGTACAGTACTTGTTTTACATTTTTCTGAAGTACACGCAACAAGACGTTCAATTGTCACTTATCTGTTCAAGGTTGGCAGTTACATACAAGGTACCACCTAATCTCTAAATATGAAAAAATGGAAAAAAAAATAGCTTCAGCACGAGCTTTAGAATATTTGTAAAGCTGAAATATTAAAATGTTATTTATTTATTTATTTCATTCTGAAACTATTTATCTCCCACTGCTGGTACTATTCTAGTACTATTAACCTTATCTCCTCCGGTGGCACTGCTCTCCCCCTAAAAAAAAAAAAAAAAAAAAAAAAAAAAACATGCCTGAAAGAAACACTGCACGAGACGTAAAATTAATAATTCCAATTTCCATTCTAAAATACTTTGTATGAAGAAAATAAATATCTTCCTTTTTTTGGTCTATGTATCCTAGAGATATTGTTGTGCAAGTGATAGTGTTCTGAACTCGGATGTGAAGAGGTCCTGGTTCGATCCCGGATCATTCAAGCTTATAGTAGAGAATATGCATCTCGAGTTTTTTCAGCATTGTCTCATTTGGGTTCACCTTTGGATTCTACCAGTTATTTTCAAATTATCATTCTACACATGATAATTTATTTGTATCATTTTTTGTATTTCATTTCAAAACCATCTGTTTTAGCACTTTTTTTTTTCTTTAGGAGATTATTCAGTTTACAATATAACCCGAGCATACTCGATGTGAACTTTTTCAATGTCTATCGTAACAAGTTTTTGAGATTTCAACAATCTTACCATTTACGTATGTGTATTCTTAATGTTAAAATTACAAGAAATAACAATACTTGTCATATTCCAATCTTATCTAGTTACCATATAATTGTGAATACTCGTAAGAAATGAGAAAGGTTGGACAAGCTGTGAATATGGAGTAATTCACTCACAATCAGAATAAATTAGTGGTTCTTCGTTACGCGCTTTAGATAATAACATAACCAGTTAACATTTTATGGAATATTGGAGAAAAGAAAGTTTCACGTTAGTTAACAATCAGGGTAGTACTAAATAGATGCCAAATGTAGATGCATGAATTCAGTGTCTGACAGATCTCGTATCATGTCGAATCTACATTGGTAGATGACTTACAAAATAGTAACGCCATAGCTGTACTGGAATACTGCTTCTCACTTGATTACTGATCTCAAGCAGTGCCAGGTTAGGTCCGAGGAAAAATGGGTGACCTTTCGTATTCATAAGATAGTGTTGTCACTGCGGCGTTCACACAGCGTCATGAGGACAATTGAGAAGCTATTTGGAAGAAAGAAGTCACGAACTCCGGTTTGATAAAACCAGCGAGGGAAACCGATATATTGACTACACATTACCTGAAAGGCATGTGTACCAGATAAACCCTGGCCCCATAAGGACTGTTACGCCAGGAGCTTTTTTTTTTCTTTTTTACAGAGTGTAGTGATACTTCCCTTAACTAATGCATCTCATTTACTGATACCTTCGTAATTAATTTCCTTTTTTTTTTGTCCTGGTAAACATTTATATAGTATTGTTATTATTATGGGACAGAACCCTATCTTTTAGCAGATACGGATAATTTTCTCGCGCCACTTCAATTTCCAAGTTCTAGTAACATCTTCACAAGATACAGGAAGTATTCTTAGTTCATACTCATCTAGCCCACAAAATACTGGCTGCAGTCCGAAAATAAATCGGTAATTCAATTCAATAGACAAAATATGACTTGATTAATCCCCCAACTAAACTTCAAACTTTTCTTTTTTCTGTGTATGATAGTTATCGTATTTACTACTACTACTATTACTAGTATTATTACTACTACTACCAGGGGAGCCCGAAGAAAATTTTCTAGGGGGCCTCACCATGGTTCTGTTACGTCTGATGTTTCTGGTATTTAATATACGTGTTTTGCTACATTACGTATACATTTTCGTGAACCAGAGGGACCCGGGTCTCACCCTGCCTCTACCTTTGAGCGCCCATGAGTACTACTACTACTAGTAGTAGTTCTTATTGAGTTTCAGTGTTTTTTCAGAAAAATATTCCGGGGGAGCACACTTAGTATTCGGAGGGGTACATCTCCCACTGCTGATATTTATTATTATATTATAGATGTATTATTTTGATCTTCTCCAGGAGGCACTCTCAGAGCTCCGGGAGGAGCCAGTGCCCCCGCCAGAAACATGTCTGGAAGAAACACTGCCTGTAGGCAGTATGCAAAGTAAGATGGTGCAATATAGTAAGATGGTACAAACAGTTACAGGAGAATGGTATACTTGAGAAGAAAAATATCACACATACAATATGTTTTGCAGCTCATATAAACACTCTCTTCTCTGCCATTTTTCCCAACGATGTTTACGCTTCTTTACAAAGATGGATATTTCCCTGATCCCTGTAGTAATTTGAAAACTGAGTAGAGTATTTCGATTGGACTATTTACATTTATGGCAAATGTGTTTACTGTATACAATTACCGCTGTGGGTAATCTAAATTTGTATAACCTCTCGGTAATGGACACCTCTTATTTACTGACAGTTAATCGTCGCTGTCCGTTATCCAGAGGTTTCATTCTGCCGATAAAGTTTATTGGAAGTTTAGGCGAAATTACGAGCAGAAAAACAAATTACGGAAGGGTTATCTTCTGACATTTCACTGTACCGTAGTATTTCTCTTTTTCTTCTTAATTCAAGTTTTCAAGCTGGTAAGAATATACTTTCAACAGCACATGTAGCTAGATACATCAATCTCCAGAACTAGATATTAGTAACTACTCCTCCCAAAAGAATGTAATGAAACGTTTAACCGGTTTGAATATTTACTAACGCAAGTTTATTTATTCATTTTGTTTTTACACTCTCAAAGCTCTACACCCAGTATTTTTTTTTTATATTCATATGTTTTGAGAGTATCATATTTTTCGTTGTTGAAATGATGGCATGTTGGGGGAAGCTAAGTGCAAACAGGATAGAAAATTTCTACAAGAAACTTGATCTGAGTCCCCCTCCCCACTCTCCTCCCTCTCTCAGAAGCTTCTAAATGGTTTGAGTTAATCAGTTGCAGCATCTGCTTTGATTAATCCTTCATCAAGTGTCATGACAGGCAGCCATGCTGATGTGTTGCTATTAAAAGTCATTACCTAGAAATCTTGACGAAGATAAATTCCAAGGAAAAACCATGCCACATTTGCTTTCGGAGGACAACTCTTCGAATTAGTGCTGCCAACTTCAATAAAAGTTCTCTAAAATTCAAAAATTTCTATTTAATTTAATTACTGTTCTGAGAAAATATAGAACCCTTTATATAAATGAATGAAAATATAGAACCCTTTATATAAATAGGTTTCATATTTTGAAAATAAACAGAAGAAAACGAGAATTTTCTATCCTTTTACAACAACAAGGCTATGAAGAGCATGACCTACTGTTAATTTGGCTTTGAATCACAGCTAGAACTTTAATCCGGTGATTTTCAATTACACAGCAATGATGAAGGGAGTCACAAAGTTACTTACCCAGGACCTAGTTACTCACGACCCACCACACCCAGTGACCCGGATCTATCCTGATTTGAGAAGAGAGACGCAGATCCGGATGATCCAGACAAAAATCACTGCGCAACTAACCCAGTGACTCGGATCTGACTTGATCTGAGAAGCGAGTCTCAGACTCTGGTGATCCGGACAGAAGTCGTGACACAACTGACCCGGTGATCCGAATCTGACCTGGTCTGAGAAGTGAAACCCAGACCCGGATGATCCAGACAAAAGTCGTGACCCACCAGACCCAGTGACGCGGATATGACCTGAGCTGTGAAGTGAACCCCAGACTCGAATGATTACCCACCAGCCCCGGTGTCCCGAATCTGACCTGATGTGAGAAACGAGACCCAGACCCGAATGATCCAGACGAAAATAGTGACACAATTGACCCGGTGACCCGTGCTGTTACTGGTGCACAGACCCTCATCCAGTATTAACCGTCGAAGTGTTTTCAGTTTCGCACTATATCCATGTAGATTGTTTCTGTCGCTTTTCGCTTAGCAGCATCAGTAGTTATAACAGTTCAACATGCGTTCCAGATCGTTCAAATGATAAAGGATCATGTAGCTATCCAAGAGAGTTAGATTAGGAGACTTTTATACCGGTTTCGGCAAGAAAACAAGAATAGTGAGTCATATTGATACAGCAAATAGGGTTGTTTACGAGATAGAACTCTTTCAGTAGAAACAGACACCTTTTCGAGACGAGACGTTTTCAACTCTTGTTTCGTAGGCAAGCGTACAGCCATATGTTTTGGAATGCATAGACTGTTTTGCATAATGATATTACTTGCACAAAGGTGCGTACCTTCTATTGCTCATGACGCATCAAATATATTCTTCTGGCACGAGTCCACAACAAAGGCAAAATCTGCTATTAAATTCACTCACTTGTGATCTCCATTACTTCCCAAGTGCTCATTATACGTCATTAATTAGAACACCATTCTTGTATAAATTGTATAATTTTGATAAATTTTTAGAGTGGCTTAAACTAGTAGCGTCATTTTAAGTTTTACCTGCGGGAAAAGTGGGAGCAACACTCTCCGATATACTCGCGACTCACGTTTTTCGTTTATATATTACTATGCTATTGATTAAAAGGTAGGTATTCAAAAATCAGCTGGGGTAGTTGTCTACCCTGCTGCCCAAACGTTTCTAATATTTTTTTTTTCTTGACACCCTTCAAGTTCATGACACGCTTAGATGTACCACTTCCAGTTTCAATATTGAAACCCTATTTACCACTCCTGGTTTCAATATTCAATCCTCATAGGTTTGAAGTACTATCACAATATGAAAATCACTTGAACACAATGTGAAACTATTAAATTCACTTGCTCTAAGTGCTTTGTAAGTTCCAGATTGTCATATTAGGTAAAACGACCCAAACGCGAGTTCGCTATTCTCGTAGGGTTCTCAACGTTCATCGTCTACAATTAAGATTAACGAGCAAATAATTTCCTTTCGATACATATATGCTGTAGTTCAAAATATACAGGGTGTACGTAAAAATATATGTTCATTGTTCATTCACATCAGAATCAAGGAGCAAAGCTGAGAGATGTAGTTGTGCGTATTCATGTAGATTGTTTCTGTCGCTTTCCGCTTGACAGCGTCAGTAGCAACGGTGAATCTGCAGTAACAATTCAAC
This sequence comes from Thermobia domestica, assembly GCF_964235325.1. Classification (NCBI taxonomy): domain Eukaryota; kingdom Metazoa; phylum Arthropoda; class Insecta; order Zygentoma; family Lepismatidae; genus Thermobia; species Thermobia domestica. The sequence continues at coordinate 84,465,184 of NC_137458.1, read as the reverse complement.
ATGCGTTCCATATCGTTCAAATGATAAACAATCATGTAGCTATATGTCTCCGCTGCCTACTGACCCACTCGATTTGTGGCACTGTATTGAAATAGCTCTCGCTTCTATAACTGCAGACATGCATATTAAAGTATGGGAAGAATTCGCCTATCGGTGTGTGTGCTGTTTGACAAAAGATACGTTGAACATTTGTGGAGAAAGCCTATAAGTTACTCCTTCATTTTATGTACGACTCATTATCGGATATTACACAACATTAAAACACAAATCTTTTATGTTCACGCCTGGTTATCGGCTCCACAGAACTTTTATGATAAACTACAAGCTCCGCAACGTTGTCTTACGCCTTGCTTATTTCTTACAACTTAGGACTCCAACAGAAGAGATCTACCCTCGTACATCTGTATCAACACTCTTACTACATCTGTACAGTCTTCGCTCTCGTTACATTCAACGCCGCATACGGAACACTCATCCGATTCTCCATGCACTCTTAGACCAGACTCCAGCTCTACCACGTTACGCATATTCACCGTTAGATCACTTCTTGCTATCCATGAACATGATCAGGCCATCGCTCACTATAACCCCTATGGTCGTATGTATTGTCACCATTCATTCATCCATTGCACATAATTCCATGAATACCCTGCTTTGTTTTCTAACAGGGTTCCAAGTGTCTAAACCCACTCTGAGTAGCCCCAGAGCAGAAGATGTAACGCTATCGTCTCAACTAACGTCATATATCCTTGTGTTCTGTTACCTGCACTTCATTTTATCATATACAGGGTGGCCCAAAAGTAGATATACAGTCCCGTACTGATCGGTCATGATCATTTACTTATTGTTATCCATACAAGTATTGACTTAGTTTCTTCCTTATCTGTTGTTAATTTATTTTCACTTATACCTTAAGCTCGGAACAAATCAAAGCAAATAAATTCATTATCTTAATAAATTAAAATGTCATACTTGATCGATGCTGGTTCATATATGTACTTTTGGACCACCCTGTATATTACATACCATGCTCAGATCACCTTCTTCTGTATACCTGGGCTCCTCTGTGGCTAAGTGGTTAGCGTACGCGTCTTTGGCGTGGAAGACCTGGGCTCGATTCCCGGAGGGAGTTCATGTGGTTCGGATTCCACGTTAATCAGTAGGTCCACGTCTCATATAGTCTCGCTGCTGAACGGGATGTTAACCTCAAAATCAACTCAACTCACCTCTTCTGTATACCTAACCAGATAAATATATCAATAAATAAATAAATCTTTATACTCATCTCCTAATGATACTACCAATAAATGAATGCTCATGGCTTCAGAGAAGGCGTTACCTTCTGCGGCCCACTCATCTTAGGATGGAAATGAAATTGTACTTAAAAAAGTAATTGTTATTGTATGTGTGTAATTTTTATATATACATTCTTTAATATCTATAACTTTTTTTCTTTGAACAGTTTTCCGCTTGCTTAGACAATTTTAACTGTTGGAGTTTAATGTTTTCCTTTTCCGTTTTGTGTGTCCATGTGTACCTAATTTCTTGGTTTTCTTAAAAATTATCTTTTATTATATGCTGTCATGTATTTGTTTTTTCTTCCTATCATTTCGTTGAGAAGAAAATGAACCAAAGAAAGGGGAAAAGATTAAAAACAATTTTTGGATACCCCTTCTTGCCCCTCATCTGCGTTCTCCAACTTTTGACTGTCTGTTGTGTGGTGTTGAAATTCACAAGTTGTCAGTGAATGTGTTGTGAGCTATGACACTTCCTGTTTCTATTTTCTCTCTTTTCAGATAGTTCTCTTCCTCTCCCTCCATCCCCTCTGTTCATCTCATTCTCATTTAGAGAGCCAATGGGAAGAGGTAAAAAAAGAAAGAAGAAAAAGAAAAAAGAATAGATAGAAAAGAGCCAGTTCATCTCGTTTTACTTTACGTGTGTAAATATTTGTTACGTTCAGAAACGTGTGAAATTGGAAGAAGGGAACCAGTGACAGATCCAGATGAAACTAGAGAGTTCTCGCCTGTGACTTTTTAAAGTTAATGAGTCGTAGAGGAAGATGAGACATTAAATAATGTCTCATACAGGACATATTGCTCATTAGTGTTCCGTTGGGGGAAAATATATATTCAGATCTCTCATGCTGAAATTATCTTCTTTGAAAATCTGGATTTTCTTTGTTCTCTAATCTGCCAACGAGACGTGTCTTTTTCTTAAAAAATATTATTATTTTAGTGTCGTATCTTTAAGAACGCCATTGCCCAAGTAATTATTCAAACTGATTTGAATTATAAATGCAAGGATATTAGAAATATGTTTTTTGACACATCATGGGCATATTCCCTTATTATCTATCTCTCGGGGGTCTGTTTTTTTTTTTTTTTAAATTTAAACTGCTTTTTCTTCGTTTACTTTTCAAAAGTTGCTAGAAGGGAAAAAAAATGTCTTTATTGTTCGCTGACAAGCAAGAGCGGATTTATGACGTCACATTTAAATATTTTTTTTCTGAGATTTGAATTTGTTTCTCACACAATCAGAAATATTCGATTGTTTCGTTATCAACCAAGGATCAAAGTTAGGTTGTAAGAAAGCCTCACAGATATAGCAGGTTTTACATTCCTTAATGTTCATATATTGTTCAACTCTATTTGTGGTGTTGGTGCAGGATTTAAATCCTTCAGAAAGAGTCTTGCGATGTTGCTGTTTGTAAAACACACGTTAAATTGTAGATCTAGAACATTTATTGTGTCATCCTAAAAAAAAATCGATACATCATCAAATATACATAGAAACAATCGAACAATATCATTTTTATTACTTATTGAAATAAATTATTTTTGTTGAAATTGTTCGAATTTTAACAAGATAATGTCCAGAATTTGCGCCATGTACCCATAAGCGCCAAGAACATGAAGATTGGTTGGTTGAATTGAAGTTTAGCGCCCTTTTCAGCACCGAGTCTATATTAGATGTAAAACTACATCTTGACGTAGGATCCGGACCACATGAGTTTTTTCACCGGGACTCAAACCCGACTTTACAGTGCCGAGGGCACGTACTTTAACCGTATATCCACGAGGAACTTAGGGATCCGTGAAAACCTCATAGGTTGTTTATCCAATAACCGAAATTTGTTTTTATATTCTTCTGGAGATTAAGTTCGCTGTTCCATATCTACTTTTATTTCGTTTAATTTACGAAGAGTAGTTTAGCTTAGAATGGCAAAAAAGTGTTGGTCTTCCTCACCATCAGTCATTGATTTCCTAGATAAAAGTATTTCGGATGTAAGGATGAGCTAAACTTTCAAAATGTTGTATAGAGATTATTCTGCTCCAATTTTTCGACTCACCGTCAGCAGAACAGGGCTGTACACTCCCGAGTAAATAGAAATTGTACGATTATTTCCAACCCATTATCCAAGTCGAGAAAGAAATGGCCAAATCAAGATCGCTGAAACAGACGATCAGCCTAACAAGATGCCCGAAACAATTCCCAGGTACCTCCAAAGTGGCTGCTATATTATTACTTGTATAACTTACATTTACTCTGGTACGCGCAGTTACTCAAGGAACAAGATCCTCCATACGTCAGTATGCTAAGAGACATCGTCCTGTGTACATTGTGAGTTGTGCAACTGGTGCTGCTCTGACCAGGTGCATTACCACGCTGCGAATTCGTCATGGACATTGAATTGAAATAGAGAACACACGTAAAATTCTGCATTAAACTTGGCAAATCGCCACGGAGGCAAAACAACATTCATCACAGTCGAAGTGTCTATCATTTTCATCATCGAGAAAGGTGAAGCAGATCCACATTCCAACAAAGTGTATACTCATTCGCGGCAAATTGTATTTTAGAAAATCGACTCCAGCGGCCAGACTGTCATTAGCGGGTTCTCTGCCAGGTTATACGACAACTGAAGAACATTTAGTATAAGTAGCGGATCTGAGGCGCGTTAGAAATTGAAAGCCTCGCAACGACAACGATACCCTATCTTTGAGCTCTCTTCACAGGCGAGTGTTTTGCTAGAAACAATAGGATTTCGTTTCTGCACGCACTATCTTCCCAAAGATGAAGATCCAGCTGGAGTGTTGTTGTTTTGACACCAATGCAAAGATCCAGTACGAATCACAATAGGCGTTTGCAGGTCCGGATTTAGGGGTGGTGGTGCAAAGGTGCACGTGCACCCCCCTTCGTTGAAAATGTACACTATCTAAAATGAGAAGCTAGCAGTGAAAATACCAACATTTTCCGAAACTTTCTACCATCATGTTTCCGTTTGATTCTTAAAAGAAAGCAGAGCTTTGCAAAAGAAATAGTTTAAGCCGATTTTCTAAGGTCTGAAGGAAAAGGATTCACCAAGAAAAACAATATAGCGTTTGTGAAGTAAGGAAGAAAACAGAAGCCAGGAAGAGGGAAGATCATTTTTTCTTGCATAACACTTGCGACCCTCTTTAAAATACCCTCAGTTCTATGCATCAGTATTGTCAGGGGTAAAGAATATTGTCACATATCACTTTAAAGAGTTTTAGTGTGATTGGTTATTTTCATAGTTATTGGTGCACCCCCCTCAGGCAATCCTGGATCCGGCCCTGGGCGCTTGTTAATCTTCTTTTTAGAGGACATATTTCAAAAGTGGCAGAAATGCTGCGAGTTGTATTGCTATGGAAGGGTGACAATGTGTAAATGTAGTTAAGTAAATTACTTCCTTATAAACTGAAAGCATCTCGAAGCTTGTTGATACCACCTCGTATGAAGTTTGTGATGGTGTGACTCTGAAAATGCTTTTTAACGGATATACGCTTTTCATAAAACAAAGTAGTGCACTATGCGAGCAGTATATGAAATATATCGCAAAGTAACTACATAGAAAGTATTATTATTCATTTTTTTTACCCTGTTAGTCCTATGAAAACTAAGTCAATGTTTGAACATGATTTGAACATTTTTTAGATTGTTTATTTAACTTGTCCAAAAATGCTCTTATATTCTATCAGTGAACAAAATATGACTAGATTGCCTTCTAACTCCTCTAAGTGTGCCCGAAATGTGCATGAACTTCAGATGTGTAGTATGCGGCCGCATAGCTACTTTTGTGTCAGGGCACATTAAAACATTATCATTTACATATTTACTGGCCATTTCTGTCCGTGTACTCATGGGACAAATCAGAATTTTAGGTATATGCCGACATTTACTCTTGTAGCAGTTTGTCTTACCTCTCTTCCTGACACCTCCTTTAATCTAAACCACTCTTACCTCTCTCCCCGACAACTCCTTTATTCTAAACCACTCTTACCTCTTCCCGACAACTTGTCTAATGTAAACCACTCTTACCTCTCTTCCCGACAACTCCTTTAATCTAAACCAATTTTACCTCTCTTCCCGACAACTCCTTTAATCTAAACCAATCTTACCTCTCTTCCCGATAACTCCTTTAATCAATAACATAATAACAGCTACTCCATAAAACAAATACAGTGACTCATTTAATTCATTAAAAGAAATCGTTTTATATTTGAGATTGGTTGATCTACGACTGAACGTTTATATTATATATAAGAAAAATACCATTGCTTAAAATTGTTTGTTTTACTAGGCTATTCTAAATATAAACAAATCTTACTGAAATGGACGTAAAAAAGGTGTTTCCTAGAAATTACAGAATTCCTTTTTTGTTTGTTTGTTTTTCCTTTATTATTTTAAAGAAAATATTTTGTTTTTTATTTTCTCCTTTAACTCTGTTTGTAGCTGCTTGATGGCCGCAGATTACAGAAGATGGGCATCTGAGACGAGAATTGGTGAGCGTGTGTGTATGTGGAAAAAGGAAAAAAAGAACGAAAGTGGAGAAAAGAAGAGAAAGAAAGAATAAATCTCGGACACAGAACATTAAGGAATTGATGAAATGGAATAATACTCGTGGAAGAACGTTGTCAGAAATCTCGTCAGAGCCCCTTCTAACGTTCAGTTCAGATGGAGCATTCGCAGTAATCCACACACAAGCAGAGAGAGGGAGGGGGTGAAGGAGATGAGGGGGGAGGTCTTTCTCTCATATAATCCCAGCTATTTTCTCTTTAAGTCCGGATATGAATCTTGGACGACGGGAAAACGGGAATTTCGCAGTTCTTGGTTAGTTGTCGTGTGAAAATGGGAGAAAGCGGTGCAGAATTGCTTGAGAGAAAGAGAACGAAGTCCAGACACACACACACACACACACACACACACACACATATATATATATATATATATATATATATATATATATATATATATATATATATATATATATATATATATATATATATATAACAAGCCAATGATGGGGTCCAGGGGAGGAAACAACACTCCCCTTGCGTTCTGCGACTCGTGAATAATTTATGTGGTGGCAGTTTCTTTCAACAAGGTCGCCTCGGCACGTTCCAATCCCTACCACTACCGGCGAATGGCCGAACACCATCACACAACTGTTAAAAAAAAGAAGTGTAAACTGGTTGCAACAGCCTGTATATGCAATTTTATTGTCTCGAAACGGGTCAATGCGGCACAACTTTTTTTTTTTCTTATTCTTTCCTACCAGATGGATTTCTTCAAAACCACTCATAATATTTATTATTCAGCGTAGAACTACTTAAATAATACTGAAATTTACAATGATTTATAAACACTCGGCCTTTTGGTGTTCTATGGTCGCAGCTCCAGGTTTTTTACAGCTACAATTCATGTTCAGTGTCTCCGGAATAGTTTCCATATTCGCACTTATGTCTTTACTGAGACAGGAAGTAATAATTTTTCATTTTCGGATTTCATATTTAGTCCTGCAGTTTCAAAATCTATACTGTAATTTCACAATGGAGAACGAAACGTATTTGTTTAAAAGTTAAGTTTAAATAATTCGTTTTGAAAAATGTTGCGTAGACAGATTTTTAACCACAATAAGTATCCTTGTTTTCATACAGTAGATTACGATATTAACAGACCATTAATGCTTATAAATCCTCAGAGCTTCTTGAGTGTTTCAGCCGATGTCCCTTACTACTTTTGATTAACAAACTGTGAAAGATCGTTTCTTGAATGATTGATTAACTAAGGTTTAACACCTGTTTTTGCCACCCAGGTTGTAGGAAATGGAACATTCTGCTTAACACGGAATTCGAACCATTACTCTTGCTATCAGAGACTTTGTATCTTACCACGAATCGAATCCAGAAACATTCACGTTAGCAAATGGACACTAAACTGTGTGGCATTTATTATTATTATTATTATTATTATTATTATTATTATTATTATTATTATTATTAAGTGATGCATCCCTCGTTCAAAAAAGGCTGCACTGAGTTTTGACAAGTTGCTTCAAACTTACATTTACGTATCGTAAATAGTAAAGGTGTCCCATAAAGAATGCGACTTTTGAAATGCCCACCATTTTTGTTCTAAAAAGTTGGCAGCACTGAATGTTACACGATTTTCATCTGTTGTCGTTATAGTTAGTAGTCATTGCGCGCCGAATAGCGCATGATTGCCGTCTGTTTTCTATATGGGGAGAAATGGAGTTCTTTACAACGGAACAGCGTGTTGTCATAGTAAAAACGTGAAGCACTCAATTCCTATTCGTACAGAACACAGTTAACGATGATGCGTTATTCAGCGCTCCTAAACCATAAGGACAACAGATGAAAATCATGTAACGTTCAGTGCTGCCAACTTACTGGAATAGAAATGCCGGGCATTTCAATGGGACGCCCTGTTACCATAAAGACCACAAACAAAAATTTTTATGTCGTTGTATGGAATGTTACAATTTAAACATTGTTAGTTTGAAACTTTCTATACTGTAGTATTATTTTACTTTTATCAGATTTTTAGTTGAATACTGGAGAATAAGGTGGAAGATGGAAACCTCATAGGCCTAATCAGATCAATATAAAATTTTCTCATTTTTACCACACCCGAACTTGCTTACATTGTGATAATGGGTTAAATTACGAATTCGATTAACGTATTGGGCAGATCTTTTAACAAACACAATACCGGAAGAACATTCATCTAAATTAGTAATCTATTATGTCTAGAAACTTAGTAGAGAGAAATTCAGTTCAGAAAACTTCTAGAGAAACACCTTGACTTTCTTTCAGCGTGACGTAAACCAAAGACAATGTCTAACATCCATCCAAAGTTATCTTTCCCTGAAAATGTCTGATAAACATTGGTACATTCACTGTCAACGAGGAAAATCTGCCTATGAATATTCCTGAGACGTATTTTCCCCGACAGACAGATCGTATAAGACGTAGTAGACTGAGGTAGTAGTAAGTGGGTGGAGCTCTGAAGGGTTTCCGGAAAATGGAGTTTGGATGTAGAAGATCTGGCAGTACGGCAAAGGAGAGGGGGAGGGGGTGCTAGGGATTGAAGAAATGTTTCCTATGCTAATGAAGGATCACAGAATCTTCGAATCAGGCGGTGGTGATGGTAGTGTGGAATTGTACCCACGGAATCTCGACTTGAGAAAGGTTTTCTTTTTCTTCTTTCTTTCTTTATGTGAGAGAGGAGTAAGGTATAGGAGGAAAGGAAAGGGGTTTACTTGCTTGAAAAGGGGAAACGAAGTTGTTTTGAATCTGTGTTAGAGAGATGCCGAGTAAGGCTGGTGGAATATCAACGCAGGAATAGAACTTGCCTCTTTCCTTTGCGAGAAACGTTGACAGAACTGTGTAAAGAGAGAGAGAGAGAGAGAGAGAGAGAGAGAGAGAGAGAGAGAGAGAGAGAGACGGAGATAAGCTAGCAGACGGGTATAGTAGTGACAGAGGGGGGCTTTTTTGCGGGGAGAGAGAGGAGTGACGTCATAACTAGAAAGAAAGTTGGCAATCTCCAAGGCTCTTTCTGACGATCTTGATTCGATTTGAGGAAAAGGAAGGCTCACTATTGCCACCTGGGACTTCTTCAAATTTTCTTTCCTTTTTCTTCTATTTTTCCCTTTTTCCAAAGGCATGCTTGCAAAAGTTCTTCTCTCTTTCTCTCTCAACACACACACACACACTTTTATCCAGACAGACAAAATGTACATAAAGAAAGAGAAGAGGGGAGAAAAGATAATCGAACAAACAAGCAGAGAGTGCTACTTCCTGTATATTCTTGTTTACAATAATTTTCATGTGATAGTCATGTGAAGTGATATGTATTTGCAGATATCACGCGCACATTTAAAATGTTTTGGAGTTTAATTTACGCTTGAATTTGGGAAACAACATTTGGGTAACATGGTTATCCGACTACTGAAAGGGGTTATATAACTTGGCTGCGATAAGTTATATATAATATGCAACCACATTTAGAATTGAGTATTAGATGAAGTCTCGTTCTGGGAAGGTGTCGTGAAAGTCATGTCTCGTCATGAAAATTCAGCTTCGTCGCATGTCGAAATGGCTTTTGTAGTTTAACGTCCCACGGATATGCCCTTTAGGCTTTAGGCCCTTTAGGCTGAATAATGAAATGGAAGAATTAATGGGATGAGAATGTGAAAGAAAACGGGAAAACCTCCGTTAATAAAGCCCACAAACTCACATGACCTAGGATTGAACTGTTCTTCGCACGGGAAGAATAGTTTTACGATAATTTTCGCCTGCATTAAACCTCCAAGGCGAGTTTCTTAATGAATAAACTTGCAGTTAGGTATTTAAATCATCATCATTATCATAGGTATTCTGCCATTACTGGCAGCTCACTTACCATAACTAAGAAGCTTCCATGCGCCACATGGTCTTCCGCTAACCTCTTTATTTTCACGTACGATTTTCTGTTTTGATATCGTCCAGTAATTGTATCCTCCTTCGCCCCTCCCTCTTTTTCCTGCCATCATATCCTCTAGCACGTCCCTCATGATACAGTCCCTTCTTAACCAATGTCCTCTTCTGAATAACAACTAAAATTATTCTTTTGTATCCCACCATTTCTGACACCCTCTCATTCATTTTCCACTCGACCCAACTAATTCTCTCAATTCTTTTCCACATCCACATTTCGAAAGCTTCAGCCGCTCTTCATCATTTTTGCGTAATGTTCATGTTTCTGCCCCATAATCCTAATCATAATCAGTTATAATATAATTAATGACCTTAATATATTAGAAAAATGTTTTAATGTGTTAAAAAAAAGAAAAAGGAAATAGGTTGTTATGAAATGGAAATAAGCATAAACGTATTGTCAGTTAATTATATATTGCTTTCATTGAAAATACCATTTGCCAGGAGTGTTTTCTCTCTCTAGCCTCTCTCGGAAAAACTAGGATAAACACCTAAGTTTGGCTATGATCAACTAGTGCACCAAAAATGACCAAATTGGTGCTAGGATGAGTTAGCCGGCAAACTTCATTACTCTAAATTTTTATTCGTATAGGCTAATGAAGTTTAAACCGTATGAAGTTTTACTTTAAAAAAAAATTAAAATTAACGATTAAAGCATTTTTTATTTTTTCAAATGGAAGTTGAATCGATCTACGTGCTGAAAAGTGCCATCTTCACATTGTCCTGGTACTTTTCGAGACATAAACTCAGAAACTCTTATGAGGGGCCTCTAAATTTGAACTAAAGACTTCTGTTTTAAATGAACCAAGAGCACAAAAGTATTCACACACATTATTAGTTGCAATTTATATTTTCCAGTGCAAATGTGAAATACCAATTTTTATATACATTCCATGCTTTTTTTCATATATTAAGTAGCACATTTCTTTACATTTTGTCAATAATTTATTAATGTAGGTATTTATTATTTATTTTCAGGGCAGCACAGCGACTCAATTTGTCATCTCCGCACAGACGAAAACGTCATTCTTCGGGCGAAGAGGAATTGACGTCGCAATTCCAAACTGATTACTATAATGTAATCCACCGATCACCACCACCGCTGCCTCCAGCGTTACTTCGTCGAATAGGCGTTAAGGAAGTCAGCGGCATTGGCAAGGTAAGATTTATTATTATTATTAGAGTTGAATACTTTTCTTTATTTTAGAGCAGAGCTCTCCAAAAGTACCGGCTGTGTTAAATGTTGCTTACAGTTGGAAATAGTTTTTCAGCATCTTTTGTCCTCTTTAGGGCGCTTTATTCGCATGATCTGCTCCCAGCTCTCTTTTCTCCTCGTTCCTCTTCATTAATTGTTACTATATATATATAATACATAGATAGATAGATAGATAGATATAGGTATAGATATATATAAAACTTACCTGTTATCATGGATTGCGTGTGCTGATTCTTGTGTGAGAATTTTTCCAAAATTCAAGCAGCTTGTGCTTTGTCTGAATCCAAACGAATCCACGTTTAACTACTTCAGAGAAGATTCATAATTTGCAGATAACCCTTTTCTGTAGACGGTTATAAACGTGTGACAACTGCTGATTAAAACTTGGAATAATAACGCTTATAGAAAGAACATTTGATGGTATACTTTAAGGGAGGCAACAATTAAAATATTTTTTTCCAAACAAAAATATGAGATGTATCTTCAGAAAAATCCGAACGGTTTATTTAGCACTTTACATTAGAAATGCTTGGTTAATATTGGTAAATTATTTTTATCAAGCGCTCTGCCTTTTGGCAGAACCTGGGACTAATGAGGCTTTTTTCATTTATTTATTTAGATTTATGCCTGGAATTGTTTTTTTCACGTTTCTAGATCTTCAGCTTTCTCTTTTATTTCCCAATATTTTCTTCTATTCTTCAAATCAAACACCTTGTGGACAAACATCTTGTGCGTGAGTTTCCTCGGGGTTCTTCCGTCTCCTCTCACTTTCTTGATTCCACCATTTCATTCATTTCTCATCATCACCGTCTTCTTTAGCTTAGTCGTCATAACTGTAAGACGAAAAACTTAGTTTCGTTTTTTTTTTTCAATATTAAGCCTGCCAGTTGAGTGATCTTTTCTTATCGAACGTTTCTTTGGCTATGGCAGTTCTTGACTTGATCTCTTTGCTGCTATAAGCGTCTTTCGTCGATGTTGTTAAATACAATTATTTTATGATTTTCCTTCCAATAAAATAGTGAAATGTATATAGTCCATATTAAATTATTTGAATAAGAAAGAAAGAAAGAAAGAAAGAGAGAGAGAGAGAGAGAGAGATAGAGAGAGCAATTATTAAAATAGTGATGGGAAATATCATATTTTTGTCCCCGTTTTTTCGCCTTATTTTAGTACCTTTTCCCTTCCTTTTTCCCCCCTAGGAAAACTGCTTCTAAAAGTTGGTTATTGAAAACTGTACTCCGAAGTTCACTTCCATATATGCAACCAGTTACGCATCAGTGATGTGCGGATTGCATAACAATCTCACTAAGGTCACTAATGTAGATTAGGAAACAGGAGGAAGAAATATTCATCCGACGAAACCTAATGGAATCGAAAATACTAATGATAAAGAGTGACATTCATTACGATATTTGTTCCCATATGCAACAACGCTGGGAAAAATAAGGTCAAAGGTCATATTGGCGAGTATGTCATTTTTCGATGCTGTCGGCTGTGAAATGTTTAAATATATCAAGCTCTAGTGTAGTCTAGCAGGAAATTAAATTGCATTTTGAGCATAAAAATAGATGTGGCGTCATATTGCGGTGAGCATTCTCTTGATTGGTAATTGAAGCAGGCGTAAATGAACTTCTACCATTCAATATGATGTGCATTTATGGGTCATTTTCTTTTTACGATTCTATTGAAATTAGGTACTTTAGTACTTTCTGCAACCGGATTATGTTTATAATTTATTTAAGTTAGAATTTAATTTTCAATTTTGATGCTTTTTTTTAAAAAAACAAAAAGCCTGAAAAGTATTATTGTACATAATTCTATATCTGAATGTCATAAAATATTAAAAATTGTTACATAATCTTAGCTTTAAAGTTGTGTTATGTGCTAAAAATAACTTACATAATGATTGCTCTGATTATAAAAAGCCTGTGTAGATGTTTTCCCAACTATGGATAAAAATCCGTTTTATTCTTGAACCCGGTGCGTCATAACCATGGGCGCTCAGGTTAACAACCTCAGCAAAAATTTTGGTATAAAAACTTTCAAAAAAATTTCAAAATAACATAAAACTTAGTGACCGACTAACACCTCATGCCACTTAGAAACGAAATCAGTAAAAGTGACTATTCTTCGTATCGTAGCTCTTTAAAATCAAAATAATTTGGATCTGTATAAGTGGTAAAAATAAAATGTCATTGTTGCTGATACGATACAGTAATCATGCATTTTATAAAGTCTTAAATAAACCAATAGAGCAATCTTCACTCAAAACCATCTTTCTAAACTTAAAAAAAAAAAAAAAATAGATCTAACATAGTCCCACAGTGACAAAGTCAAAGATAACATCAAACTAATCATCAGGAATGTGTGAGTGTAAGATCTGTCATTAGGACTCATCACCGTAGTCGGGTCAAGACTTCACTTAAGAACTAATAGTCCTATCGAAATATCCATTCTTCAGAGTTCTGTGGTACCTCTGCAACCATTTTTATAGAAATAGTTCGTGAGAACTTCAAATTATATGCCTGTAATCAAACTCCTTCTATACAAATAGTTGCGTGAATTCCGCAGGATTCTGAAACATGTATTTTTGGATAGCGCATATATTAGTTCCTAAGTGAAGTCTTGATCCGACTACGGTAGGTGCCATAGTATTGGAGCTATGGACCTTTAAACTTCATTTTTTGATGTTTTTGGCAGCGTATAACTCCGAAAGGAAACATTTGTGCACCCAGGTTGGTCTATACATATTGTCTTATCTTGGTGTCAGGAGTCAACTCCCAAATGTTGTCGGTGTTGTTTTGACACGCAGCATAAGCGCAGCATACTGCTTAGAAAAGCAGAAAGTGGAAGCTTTACATAAAATATTTACCTATTATTATCAACATGTTACCTTTACTTCTTCATTACTTATTTGTAGTAAGGAGCTACTTACGAACTTATTTTTTTTTTAAAGTACAATCAGTATGTCAATATCCTGGGGAAAACCGTGGTGATTCATCACATTAAAAAAATAAATCATAGTTTTGATTATATTTAATACGTAAACTTGTTAAACGTTTAATCTTAATATAACATGCAAAGTTTCAAGGGAGTTGTTACACTAACTTTTCGCAAAAGATAATTTATATAAAGCTTTAAATATATATTTTGCATGGTGTGTGTGTGTGTGTAAGTGAAAGGGACAGGAAGGGGAAGACTAATGGATTTCTTTTGACTTAACACTAAGATAGATAGATACGGTTGGTATGTTCCAACGTCCATTCTCTCGTCAAATGAAATCTTGAATCGATCAATCATTCCTTGCATAAATCTGCTAGTGCGGCGCGGCGTTGCTTTTTGAGTAACTTTGCACGAAGAACTTTTTATTTTGTGCTCAAGAGGGAGGGATTAAAAATATGAAAAGGGGAATTTAAGAATGCTTTTTTTCCTTTCTCTTTAAAATTTGCGATTAGTAACTGAAACGATGTAGCATAATGAAAATCTATTGGATCTTTTTTTTTATTATTTTTTAAGAAGAAAATAATGAATAAAAAAAGAAAAGAAAATGTGAGCGCAATAAATTAAATTTCCATGTTACATGAATCTCCACTTACCATTCAGTTAACATGCCGTTAAAAAGAGAGGTGCGTATTTAATTGGTCTCATGTATCGATTTAGATGACATTTCTAAAGTGCTTTTTGGATTGACAGCTTGTGACATGAACAAGTAGAATGCTTTTGTTTCTTTTCTTTTTTTCCCTTTGTAAACGTACGACTTTGCCTGAAGTGAAAACAGGTAATTGCTTTATACTTAGCAGTGTACGGTGTCACACCTTGAAATGTAGCTCTTTGTTAACTAAATGTTTTTCTTTTTTCGCTTGGTTTGATGTCAAGGAATCTCTGGTTTAAAGTGGCATCAAGCGTGAGCCATCGAAATGCGGAAACTCGCATTCAGAATGTGTTTTTGAATTTACCAGTGGTAGCTCTTGGTTCAGAAACTTGGACATTACAGAAGTTAGAGAAGAACTATTTAGAGAGCTTCGAAATGTTGTGTTGGAGGAAGATGGAGGAGATAAAATGGACAGAGAGAACAACAAACGAAGATGTTCTGAAACTGATAGGAGAGAAGAGGACTCTTTTTAGCCAGCATCCTTCGTAGGAAGGACAATTGGATTGGACACATCTTGCGAAGAAATTGTCTTCTTCATACCGCAATGGAAGGGAGGATGGAAGAAAATTGAGGAATAGGAAGAAGAAGAACACAACTGATATATGATTAGAAAAATAGAAGATGATATTGGGAGTTAAAAGAGGAAGCTGTAGATCGAGAAACGTGGAAGAACATTTGCAAGGCGAAACGTAAAATAAATTAAAATAAAATAAAATAAAATAAATAATTCGTTAGTCCCAAGATCTGCCAAAAGGCAGAACACCAATGTTGTTGTTTATTATTTTTATTAATAAATCTGGAAGCACGGTGGCTAGGCGGTATAGCGCTCAACTCTGAAGCAAAGTATTCCTGGTTTCATCCCAAGCCATGTGAGTTTATGGTAGACAACATCGTGTTCGTGAGTTTTCTCGGGGTTCTCCCGTTTGGCCTTACATTCTAATTGTAATAATTATTTCAAAATTGTTTACTTTCATTAATCCGTCGTCTTTAACCTACAGAACATAATAGTAGGGCGTAAAATTAGAAATTTCATTAATAAACCAATAGCATGGTACGCTTCTGTCTCACCGAAAAAAAAAAAATCCTGAGAGGTTAGTTTACTTGTGAGGTGAATACTTTCCCAGACCATTTTCTCGAAAATAGCTTACATAAACTTGCCTAAATGTCAAACTTCAGAGCATCGTAGGTCACATTGGTTACTTTTGATATAGCTTCAAAATAAGTTTTCTTCAACTGCAAGGAAAAAGCGCTTCGATATACAAGAGACTTTACTAAAATCTATGCGTTGAGTTTGTATTGGAGACATGGGGGAAGATAGCGTCGTTTGAGGGCATGTGTGCGGATGGCAAGTTTGAGTGACAGTTGGTCTTAACTTCCACACAAAAGACTCGGCTGCCGAGCCTCTTCTTGTTCTTCGTCTGCTTGTTGATTGAACCATGCGAAATTGATCTTGTGAGGAGCAGATAATTAAATTACGTCTTAAACGCCCAAGCACGCCCAATAGAACGGCTCCAGTCTCATGAAATAGTCAGCAGACGCACAAAGTAGCTTTACTTATTACATAAGGTTCCAAGCGTTAGAACTCTGTACACTTACTTAAAGATACACATTCACGCCGCGCATGGAACGCAACACTGAATCTTGAATAAAGTTATTATTATTATTATTATTATTATTATAGAAACCAAAATTTTGTCAAACCTCAAACCTTATCTCTCAGTAAGAAATCCATGATTTAGCCTATAAATGAAATTGATATTGGATATTTTAGAGGTGAGAATAATCATTTACAACACTTAAAGACCCTTGACAAACAAGTTAACAATCGATAGGCCTATTTTTTGTGGTCTTAACATGGAGGTGGAAAATAAGTCAAAATAAATATTGAGCTTTGTTTTCTGTTAAATTGAAAAGCATGACAGACAAGGTGATAAGTTTGACAGACAGAATAAGTTTTTTTTTTTTTTTTTTTTTTTTTTTACTGTATCTTTGAGTAAAATTTCTAAATTTAAGATCACTCATAGTTATCACATAATAGGTCTGGTGTTCATGCTCCGAAAATCATAACGATCGACCTCTCAGATTTAATGTTTCTCTGTTTTTGGTACTTTATCCATCCTTAGACTATCTGTCATAAGGACAGCATATGTTGTACTTTACCCGATCTCGAAGGGCCGCAGTGGCTCAGTGATGGTACGTTCACCTGTGGTGCCTGGCGTCTTTGATTTGATCCTAGCTCGCGCCAAGTGAGCTTTGTGGTAGAGAAACACTGTGGGGGTGTTTTTTTCGGGATTATCCCGTTTCCTGCCACTTGTTTCATTCCACCATTTCATTCATTTCTCATCATCGCATCTTCTTTAGCCTAGCCGGCATATTTGTGAGACGTAAAACGTTAAGATTTCATTTTATTTTTCTATCCGATCACGACCAAACTTGGCAAACATTGACTTGTTTAATATGCCTATGGAATATTTACCTATACAGATCTTTGGTTCCTGAGTTATGGACCAGCCAAGATTGGACTTATTCAATTTTTCCAGCTTTTGTTTTCTATTTCAAGTAGGTTGCTAAAGTTTATGTGTTCTTTCATTATCAAATATTTTGAAGTTCGTGTGATTAAGTATTGTCTTGGTTTTGTTTGAATGCATTTATTTATATTTTCTCACCTTTCGCGTGCAGAGTAGAGTGACATGCGGCTGAAACTAAACTATGCAGACCTCTCCCTACTCACAAAACACACACACACACATACCTTTTGTATGGTGTTGTGTACACGTGAATCCCAAGGTTTGGAAGGGGAAAGAGTGTTTGTGTAGAGTTTGTGTCCACACTAATCCCTGAGTAAGACTACCTCATTACAGAGGGATTTTCGCTCCATGCAGCCAGCGATCGTAAACTTTTTCCAGATGTGATTGCCTCCATTGCAAATCCTGTGTTTGTGTGTGTAGGTATGCTTGGCTTAACTCATGCAAACAGTAGTTTTTTTTCTCTCTCTCTTCTTTCAAGTTATTTTATTTTTTGGAAATTTAGAAAGTAAACCGTCGTTACTGTGATGTTGATACCTGGTCATCCACTTGCGGTCGTCAGAGTTTTAGAATTCATCTCGCATCCTCGTGATGGGTTTAAACAAGAGAGTTAGCCGCTCAGATACCAAAGGACAGATTTAATTTTCTAACTTGCGTTGTGGTCAGAAGGATGAAACAGGGGAATTGTGAGTAGCCCAATCATAACATAGCCCTTTAAGACCGAGATTATAAGTGAAATGGCTGGAAGTTCTATTTCAAGAATTAAAGTCTTGTCGCTGTACGAACTCTCCTTCCCCCTCCCCCTTCCCAATCACGTAGCACTCCGTCTAAAGCAGAAAAGCCGCCGTTGAAGTCTGTGATGACTTCATGTTCTCAAAACCACTCAACTGTTGCCACGTCTAGTAAATAAAGCCATATACACAATATTTTCATAGCTGTTTACTGATTGGGAAAGCTCAGGAGTAAGAGCTAACTTGCAACATAGCACAGCAACACAGCATGTACTTCCAAATCCACGGGTAAACAAGTGAGTGGGATCAGATCGAGAGAGTAACAGCGTCGGGACTTCGATATTTCACGAAAGGGCTACCAAAATTATCTTTTTGACATCTCAGTTGTACTGGATATTGTTGCTTTCCATATTTCTAAAGGGTCTTTGCATGATACAGTATGTTGCTTCTCATAGAAGTGAAGTTCTAGATCTTACTGTAAATCCCATAAAGGAGAAATTAAGCCAACTTTATACACCAGGTATTTAAATCCATAATATACTTTAATGCTGATTTTACTCAGTACTTTTTTCTAAAAAAAAAAAAAAAAAAAAAGAAAGAAAGAAAAAGAAAGAAAGAAAGAAAGAAAAGGAAATGCCGATATTCACCATGAATTTGTTGTTACGTATCCTTCACTAGGGCTGGATTAACTTATCAGGAGGCCTTAGGCTAGAAAAAAAATATGTGGCCCCTGCTGACTTCAGTTAATACATTTCTGTGAAAGTACAGGAGGAAAGTTAAGGCAATATGTTTCATATTTTTAGCCATATTTTATTTTATGATGATGATTGTATCTTTATGGTTCTTTTTAGATAACCAGTTGAGATTTTGATCAGAGTGTTTGGAGGTCCTTGTCCACTTGAAGGCCCGTGGCTCTAGCGCCCCTAAGCCCCTCCCTTAATTCTGCCCTGTCCTCCACCATACTCAATTGTCTCCAAATTGCTTCTTGGTTTTCAGTATCAGTTACAAAATGACAGCCTCGGAACAACTATGAATTCACATTATTTCGTAGGGTTAAGTTGTGTGAGAGGTGGGTCGAGCATTCTAATGAACAACAGTGCAGAAATTGTCCGTATTAGCAGAGATGAAGTTATTACAAGATTCATCTGAGAGAACCCCCCTTTTACATTGGGACATTAAACTCAAAATCAGCTCAACTCATACAATGGAAGATATTGCAATTGAGTCGAAAGTGTGATTTAGAGAAAGTAAATATGTCCGGGACTTTATTTTCTTAAAGATTCTCGTAGAATCCACGAAACAACTCTTTCATTTCAGCGAAATTTACGTTGCTAACTTCCTAATTTTCGGCTTTTCCAAAAGTCAGCCCAGAATAATACTTGAAAATCTAAAAATCTTAGCACATTGAAGCAAATCAGAATCGTCTCCTTCAAGCATAGGCTTTTGTAACAGCTTCTTTCGTACTTTTCAAAAACTTGCGGTTTCTCTGGCCATTTTATTTATTTATTTATTTATTTATTTTAAGCTTCAAATTGCTTGACAGAATTCGCGATAAGAGATTTTGAACTGAATAATAACACAAATATGGGAGCACTGCAACTTATTTCTGTAAATAAAAAAAAAAAAAAAAAGCTAAGAATGAGTAAAAGGTCTGGTAAAGAAGGATTTGTAAGTCATCCTGAAACGTGCCAGATTCATTGAATTAAATTCCTTTCTCTTTAGGATATCAACTCTGCACCATTAAGTGCAGATGGTTTATTCATTTGGCTGCGAAATTATAATAGAATTGTTCTTTCTCACCACCCACAAACACACAGTTTTGGACTGAATTCCTCTTAATAACCCTAATCTACCCTCTTTTTTTAAAAAAAAAAAGTAAAAAGAATAAAATGGCTCTGGTATGTTCCATTTTCCACTATGAATTTGCTTTTTTAACTGCTTTAGTTACGGCAGTGAACATTTTTGGAATCTAAAAGTTCGGTTTTCCGGTGTGGAATCCACTGCCGGATGAGAGAATTGACTTTTTTTCATTTTATAATGCTCGGTGATCCTCTTGAATTTAGTGACCGTAAAACGACAATCAAAACATTGATAATGGATTTTTTTTTTTTTTTTTTGCCTTGCGCTTATTTTATAATCCTCAGATTTTTTCCCCAACAGATGGAATTCAATGCTTTTAATAGCCAAATGCCTCGGTCGTTCTATTATTATTATTATTATTATTATTATTATTATTATTATTATTATTATTATTATTATTATTATTATTATTATTATTATTACTATATCGGAAATCCTATTTTTATTCTACTTGTATAACTTTGAATGTATTCGGTAAATTTTCTATTGTCTCCATTTACTTTATTATTATTAGACGTTGGGTTTTTATACACTTAATATTCACTAGCGACTACACTGCTCTTCGTAAATATTACAGCATCAAGAAGGACTCATGTAAATGGAATTAAGTTAATTCTAGAGATTCGTTACATGACTATACTAAAATGATTGCAACATTACTACTTTGCATCACTCAGTAAAGTTGAAAAATCAGCCTGCAGATTCCACGTGCTATTACCGGGTTCGATTCCCGGAGCTCATGTGGTTCGGATTCCACGTTAATCAGTAGGTCCACGTCTCATATAGTCTTGCTGCTGAAAAGGGACGTAAAACTCAAAATCAACTCAACTCAACTCCAAGTGGTATTATGTCGTGGCATTGAATCAAACAGGCGTTGGAGGTGTGCCGATTAATCATACTCGAGTTCGGCAGCCAACCATACAGTACATACCAGCTATCCGGGGTACCCATAGTTTCTCGAAGAGGGCTTGAACATTTCGGGACACATGTGGCCTGACATTTTGCTGCTGAAATATGGCGTCCGGAGTTGTACGAAGAAGGATATGACTTTCGTGCCCTGAACTTCCCTGTTACAGATGGTACTAGTGAGGTTGTTTACATTACAATCCTGGCTAGACCGCGTATTGTATACACCTTACAATCATAACTGTCCTTCGGTCACTGTGACGTTTAACAATGTACAGTAGTAAATTGCGTTGTCAACGATAGCAATGGTGTTTACGCGCCAGATACGCACATTCTGTGGCTTATTAACTACGTATTTTGTGATAGTTTCAAAGACATGGATATGAAAATAGTCTGGGTTGTTAACCATTATATGATAGCGCTAGTAAATCGCGCTGTCGACGGTTCTGGGTCACTGGAAGACGACACAAAGGCATATGTTCTATCGTTCAGTGGACACTGTCGCGTAGTCAATGCATACAGGTGTACACAACAACGACTAAACTGAGCCAACTGAACACAAGTTCGATTAAACTGAGCCAACTGAACACAAGTTCTACTAACCCGAAAGCCAGTACAAAAGTTCTGTTGGGACACCACCTCTGTACTTTCTTCGCAGAGGAGCCTTTGCTCCGTTCCTATTTTAATGTATCAAATTCTCATTCATTAATGTATGAATTTTATTCGGTATTAGGAAGAGGATTAAGTGAAAACCTTTAGATTTTTTCGCAAAGTTTATCCATTAATTTAGTAGCGGTTTGTACAACATTTTGGTAGCATGATTAATATTCTGAAGAACGTTATGTGAACAATGTACTGTATGTGTGTTGTTGAAATCCAGTATTTGTCGAACTCTTGATGCCTTTTGAAAAATAAACAAACAGGAGTTTACTTTCGCCCGTTCACAGAAAGAGAAAAAGCAGGAAACAAATCACATAATAACATGATAACAAATATTGATTATCATTACGTATATTGTATTATAGAATAATATGTAAGAATCAGACATTTTTAAAGCATTGCAAGACTGCAGTGATATGCTACTGAACATTGTTATTTTTGTTAATAATAATAATAATAATAATAATAATAATAATAATAATAATACCCTGAAAGGTATGCAACATTTTAACCATTATGAACCTAAAGTTCAGAGTACCGGCACGTTTATTTTTAGAAATAAAACACTGCATACAAGTCTAGCAAGGAATATACTGTATATATATTTTAGTAGTGTTTTGTGAATTGATATTTTAGAATTCTTAAGTGCCAGTAGAATAACTGAAGATAATATTCGAAATTTTAGTTTGATAATATCAAGCTATGAATGCCAATAAAGATGATATATCAACTAATTGCTTTTATAGTAATAATACTTAAATTGCATTGGATGAGACTAAGTAGCCAAAATTTCCTGTAACAATGCCAAGTAGTGTATTCACAAAGATAAGAACAGAATGGAGATTTTTTTCTTTTTTGTTTTTCGTTTGAAAAGATATCATCATTTGTTGATGAAGTTCTTTATAACGTAGCCATAAAACAAGGGATGATTATTGTGGTAATCTGAAATGAAATTTCACTATGCCTCCAGACGCAAATGACGGTGAGAGCCCTAATAATGAAGGGCAATATCATCTCTGATGCTGATGAAAGCAAGTTGATTCTCTCCGTCTTTGATCAGATAAGTTCAACAAGAGCGAACAGCAGCGAAGTACTTCCAAGATACCTACTTTAGCAAGTTATTTGTTCTCTTTTTCCGTTCATTCGTGGATTTCATTAGTGTTGGCTTTAAATGATTTCATTAAAATCTGTAGTGTACGAATTATCCACTGTCTACATAAAATTATTCTAATAATATAATTCCTTTAATTTATTGAAGTTAAGTGTTCCACAACTGAAAAATGTGAACTAACACAAAAGTCAACACTATACCACAGTATGTAAGTCAATAATATAAATTAGAGGCGTCTAAAACTGAGAAATGGCCGCTCTCATCGGATGAGATGAGGTGGGTATAATTTTTGGATGGGTGGGGGACTGTCCGGAAGAAGACCAAGGCAGTACAAGGATAATTTAGAAATGAGATTACAAATATCTTTTGAGAGGTATCTAAAATTGAAATGGTCGCTCGGATCGGAAACGTATACGAGCTGGGCAGAATTTTATGTGGGAAACCATCTCGAAAAAAGAACTTTTGGGAGGCCATGGATAAGGTAGAAATACAACACAAAGATGTTTTGTGACGTTTCATTACCTAAAATGGAAAATCTTACTCACGTAGGAATTGCATACGAAAAGAGTTGAATTTTATTTGAGAAACCATCTGGAAAAAACACCTTTAGTAAAGAAAAGGAAAAATAAATACTGAATACAAAGAAGTGTCTGAAATGGTAATAGCGAGGTAACTAGTTTGCGGAAACTATGAGTCAAAATAATAGAATCACTGACAATGACTTCACCCGTAGGCCGGAACATTAACCAGAGGGCAAGACAGCCGAGCTGAGGTACAGTACTTTCAGCAATGCAAAAAAGCTTCGTACCACATGCTAAACAAAAACAACTCGAACGTTGTGATTGATACACACGATCAACGCAAGAAGGGCTCTCTCTCTTTCTACATTCTCGCCTTGACTGTCCTGCCTGCTATTAAGAACGAGAATTACTCCAGCTACACGTTGACCAGAGGACAGAACAGCCGAGCTGATGTACAATACTGTGAGCAATGCAACAAAGCCTCGTACCACATTCAATCGAGCACATGCTAGACAAAATCATCTCGAACATTATGTTTGATACACACGATCAACGCAAGAAAGGCTCTCTTTCTTTCTACATCCCCGCCTTGGCTGTTCTGCCTGCTATTAAGAACGAGAATTAGGCCAGCTACACATTGACCAGAGGACAGAACAGCCGAGCTAATGTACAATACTGTGAGCAATGCAACAAAGCCTCATACCACATTCAATCGAGCACATGCTAGACAAAATCATCTCGAACGTAGTGTTTGATACACACGATCAACGCAAGAAGGGCTCTCTCTCTTTCTACATCCCTGCCTTAGCTGTCCTGCCTGCTATTAAGAACGAGAATTAGGCCTTCTACACATTGACCAGAGAACAGGACAGCCGAGCTGAAGTACAATACTGTGAGCAATGCAACGAAGCCTCCTACTGCATATCACTCGAGCTCTCGGCATCTCTTCTGCCTCCCTCTGCCTCGGCTTGGTTGTCCTATCTCTGGTCAATGTACGGTCAGCCCTATGGTCAAGACTACAACTTAGCTTCGTTTTATTAGTGAAGACATTAAGTTTGAACGTGAAATTAAAGCAAGAATAACAACGCCGAAATCATTTAGAAAGAAGCAAAATTTTGGGGACCTTGAATAAAATATTAAGCAAAATACTGATAAAATGTTCATGTAGAGCATTGTATTCTATCGCAGTGGTGTATTATGCAACTCTATAGGGTGTGTCGTGAGAGTTTAGAATAAGATCAATTCTGAGGCAGATTGTACCAGTCAACATCTCTAGCGACAGTAACAGTGCTCGGTGCTAAGTAGAATCACTACTTCATGGAAACTTTATCTTACATTATTATAATGTATATTATTAGTAATAAAAAAATCAAGCAAATGTATCGCGATGTCCTAAGGTTCCCTTAATGTATGTCGTCAGTCAGAAAAGGTTGGAGACCCCTGTTCTATGGGGAAAACAAATAGGCACTATGTAAAAACTAAGAAGCTTTCGAAAAATGGGTGTTAGAAGAATGGAGAAAATTAGCCGAGTCGAACGAGAAATCAGTGAGGAAGTGTAGATGAGAAATTAACAGTATAATTAGATGTAACTAGAAATGAGTAAAACAAAGTGGTTCAGAAGTCTGTATCATGGGGGGACCTGATAAGTGTGACATGGAAGCAAAAATAGGGAGAAAGAGAAGTGATGAAACAAACGCTGAGAACCGTATGGTGAGGATGACAACTATTTTGTGTTCCATTAGACGTAAATAATTATAAATTTTGATTTTTTGTTCTACTCTCTTAATAGTGTTTGCACTTCACCATAATAAAAAAAAAAAACAAAACCGAAAATATAAAATTCTGAACCGTAGACTGGAAACATGTCCTTTTATATTTAGAGAACAGGACACCGCCTTGTCTTCCAATGTTCTTCAGCCTTCCTCTCGTTTTTCCGTCCCTTTCTCCGTGTCCCCTGACGTCCCAAGTGCAATTACGACCTGTAACAGTTGTTGATAAGAGTTCTCGTCTTCGTGCAGCTGAGATTTCTCTACGATGGACCAACTTCGTCATCTTCCGTGTTTTCTTCGTTGGGCAGGGGCGGCTTGTGAGAAAAAGGAGAGAATAACAGGCGTATGAGAGGGAGGTCTCCATCCATTCGCCCAAGCGAAAAATCAATGACAGTACACCATTAATCATATTGAGACCACCGCTGCGACAGTGAAAAGACTAAGTTGGAAAACCCAGAAGGAAAATAAGAGGCGAGAGAAAGCGGCGTATGTAAAAAGTCCAAGAAAGAACATCTATACAAAATATAGGTACAGGAGAGTCCTTTTATTTTTTTGAGTGGGAATTCGTTTCCTTGTATATAGGAAAGTACCCTTCATCTCCTGCGCCGAGAAAGAAAAGAAAAAAGAAAGAAAAAAATTCGGGGGGAAGCTGCCCCAGCTGTGCAACTGAAATTACTCAATCGCGACGACAAATTTCGAACGGAAACGGGGCCCTCGTCCAGATTGCTTCGCTTCGTCTTTCTCAGTATTTCCGTCTTTTCCTTTACTTGATTCTCTTCCACAACGATTCTCTTTTTATTATTTCTTTTTAAAGTTTGCTTCTTTCCCCATTTATACCGCATGCAGGGGCCACCAAAACAGAAAACAAAGTCTCGCTCTCTCCACACACACACACACGCCTTTCATCCGAATAAGAATAGAAGCAGATTCCTCCCCCCTAAGGCTCACCCTTACTGTGTCTGTATTACGCGTGCTTTCTTTCTTTTCTGTTTTGTTCGCACAGGATGCTATTGGTGCTGTAGTACTAATAGATCTGTTTCTAACGCAGGCCTATTTTCTCTCTCTCTCTCTCTCTCTCACACACACACACACTTTTTTCTCCTCTTGGAGATGCAATCAGCTCCCAATGGGAGAGAAAACGGTGGAAAAGAGAGAGCATCGCGTGGAAACGAAAGTGAGAAAAAAAAGGAATCCTAGATGATGATGATGAAAAAAAATACTAATGGAAAGCGTAAGGGAAAAGCACTTCTCGAATATGAGTAGAAAGAACCAAGGTATAACAAGCAGGTAGTATTTGCAAATAATATAACAAATCGATTAAGACGTTGTTTTTATGCGTATTTCGTGTAGTGTTTCTACTAATCCTAATTGAAGGAAACCTGAAACGCGCGAAAAAAAAAACTATGCAGTATTAAATAATAAAGGAAAATAAATTTGTGCTTTTTCCATTTTTACTTTTTTTTTAAAAAAAAGTTTTACAGTATCTGGAAACAGTACGAGACAAAGCTGTACCAAGTAAATCTATGAGAGTCAGAACATTCCTCGAAATGTTCAATAAGAAGGCTGTTTGTTTAGTTGATTGTGTTTTTTAGAGAGTTTGGTCTACCAAAAACTTCTTTATGCACTGTGTTTGCCTTGTCCGTCAGTCCGACCGGAAGACAAAGGAGCTCAGGAATGCTTGATGTACCACAACCAAATTTGATCAGGATGTCGAGTCAAAAGTTCGTTAGGAGTTTAGGATTTAGATTTCTGGGCTTTCAGCATGTATGGCCATTTAGCCCGTCACGTTTGAGGGATAACGTCCCTCGGTGATCACACTATCCGGGGAAAGGGAAAGAAAAAAGGATTGGGGTAGGAAGCAAACTGCCTGGGACCTATAAGTTAGGTACCACCCCGGCATTTGCCTAGTGTGAATGAGGAGAACCCAGGGAAATCTCATTCAGGGTAACTGGCCTGAGAAAGCGTTTACACTTTTTCGACCGAGTGCCTCCACCGGGAATCGAACCCGGGACCGCTCCCACCGAAGGCGAGAGCGTTAGCGACTACGCTACGCGGGGCCACGAAACTTGTCCGTTGATTGAGGTCATATTCAAACCGGAAGTAATATAAAAATAAACCACTTCCAGTTTTGTGTTGATCATGAAAGAGCAAAACACGATAATAGTTAGGAAGAAGAAGTTTTTTTGTTGTCTATTATTAAGCGTCCCAAGAAAACCTTCCATCCCTACCCTTAACTCTATACTAAAACCGGAAGTGGTAGAAAGCCACTACAACTATCGGTTCCAATATTAATCTGCATAGAGCAAAAATGATAAAAGGTAGCTAAAAATAGTTTTTTTTTTCGACTTGATTTAGCGTTCTAACAACAGCTGCTACCATCTTCTCTGTTAACAATGTATTCAAACCGGAAGTAGCATAAATTAATCACTTCTGATTTTAACGTTGGTCACTATAGAATAAAAAAAGGTAATAGATAGTGAGAGGCGTTTTTTGGCAATCAATTAAGCATATTAAGAACATATTCCATCTCCACTGTAATCTCGGAAATGAGAACTGCGCTGGCTCAGTGGTATAGTGTTAACCTCTGGTGCATGTGATCCCTGGTTCAATCCCAGCCGGCACCAAGTGAACTTTGTGGTGGACAAACCCTGTGTGCGTGAGTTTTCTCGGGGTTCTCCCGTTTCCTTCCACTTTATTCATTCCACCATTCAATTTATTTCTTATTATCACAGTTACCTTTAGCCTAGCAGGCATAATCGTGGGACGTAAAAACTGAAAAATTTCATTTTATTTTTTAAAAACCGAAAATGACATTTCCAGCTTCAACGGTGATTGGTATAGAGTAAAAAGAAAAAAGAAAATGAAAAAGATAGATTCGGTTTTCTGCAATTCAATTAAGCATGCCAATGATATATTTCTACTCTAATTTCTCTACGAAAACCGGAAGTGATACAAATATACTATCCCTTCCGGTTTCAATGTTAATTCATAAAATATTACGCTTATGAACGTAACTGTTTTAGGTGGTGTACACGTGATACTAGTCTTCTTCTAACATAAAGCCCTTTTCCCAGTTAGCTAGGTTCGGCTTTTGGTATCGCTGTCCTCTATCTGTTTCTATCTTGTGTCATATTCGCTGTAACACCACACTGTACCATACCGTTCTGAACACAATTTCTGCGACTTCCGGGCTCGTTTCCACTCACTTCTGTAGCATTTACTCGATGAGCTACATATTTCAAAGATCTTCTTACATGCCCAAACCATCTCAGTCTACTTTCTTGCAGTTTTCTCTACTACTGGTCTCATCTTTACTACTCCCCGGATAATTTCATTTTTAATTTTATCCTTCCGCGTCACTTCATACATCCACCACAGCATCTTCATCCCCGCAACATGCAACTTGTGTTTCTTTCTCTCTTTTCTTCGTCGTCCAACATTCTGCTCCATATAATAAGGCAGGTCTGAGTGCTGTTTTGTAAACTTTTCCTACGCCACGGTAAACTTTTCCTACGTATTGGTACGCTACGGTCACCCAACACCAAGGATCTTATAAATAGAGGATTTGCCCTAACAATAAAATATTGAAGCCATACGTCACAGTTTCGCCACCCCTACTCTGCCCACTCCGCCCAATAGGATTGCAATGTTTTGAGCCAACAAACATGGCAGAAACGAAAGTAGCCAATCAGACGATGTCGGAAACGAGAGTAGCCAATCAGACGTGCCGATGCTCTGTTGGTTTTTGGCTTCATCGATTTAATAGGATGAAGATACATATAGGCAGATCCTCCATTTATAATATCCTTGCCCAACACTCCTGCCGCTTCTCTCCATTTCATCGAGCTGATTCTGCTGTTTACATGTGCTTCTATTCTTGCATTATCCTGCAAAATTGATCCCAAGTACTTGAATTCCTTCATCATTACGACCTCTTTTTCGTGCAGGCATATTTTTGACACTACTACTTGTTTCAAAACGCATAGACTCCCAGCGGAATTGGCCTTTTCTTGTACACTCTTAGTCCGAGACTGATTGCATACAATATATTTGGCTCGGGGTTTCTATTAACTTCATTCGTTGCAGATCATAGTGTGTATGTGATTCGGTATCGTACTTCAATATATTATTATCGCGTGTACTGGGAAAGATACTTATGAAAGAAAAGAGAAATGTAATAAACATAAAATTAATTATGCACTAAATCAATATAATGTACTTTTAAAAAAAATCTTGTTAAAATGCTTTAAACCTGAACCGACAAGTACAACTAATATATGTGACACAAGATTGTATGTGAAATCATTTAGATAAAACAGACAGCAATAAATGCACCTGTTTTAGCAAAAGTGTCTCAAAAAGAACGTGATTTTTGAAATGTCCGCCATTTCTGTTGAGTAAGTTGGCAGCACTGAACGTTTCACAGTTGTTTTAGTCACAGAGCGCCAAATAGCGTATGATCATCATCTACTTTCTGTAAGGGTAGGAATGGGGCGCTTCACGACAAAAGAGCGTGATGTCATAGTGAAAACTTGACGTGAATTGGGCACACTGATCTTGTGATTTGACATTATGTGATTTCCTTCTGTGGTAGTATTTGAAATCTGTGTACGCCAACAAACCACGATCATTTTCGGTGCTCGAGGCCGAGATTTAGCGTGTAATTTCAGAACTAGGGTATAGAGGCGCAAGGATACCGAAAAGTTATGGAAAATTTCGTCGGAAGAACGAGTGTGTCTGCAGAATCGTGGAGGGCATTTGCGTAATATCATATTTCATACATAATCACAAGTAGCATACACTGCAAAAATATATCAATAGACCCCTATGTAATATGTTAAGTTACTTAATTTCACCAATTCACTAATTTGTCCAATTTTAGTAATAAGGTCTCTTCCATTACAAAAAGTCCAGGACCAACATAACGCTGAAGTCACCAATCTGGGGAATGTATTCTGCCTACAACAAATTATGTCAAAAACATAATAAAATTGCTATATGCACACTATCTTGTGAGGTACTAAAAGTATATTGTATTTTTTCAATACTTTAATTGGACATCTGCCTTTTGTGTTGATAAATAAATAAAATTTAATTTTGGATTGCAAGCAATACAACTTCAACGGTGCGTCCCATTTGTCCAGTGTAAATCTTATCACACTCACATTTGTAAACATTTGGTATTCAAAAGCTTAAGTCTCATCCTACACTGGTCGTAAAAGAGTTCTAATTTTGGCACGAGTCGTGTGAATAGCTTTTATTTTATTTACAAACTAGCTTAAATTCCTTTTGTTTGTGCCTGGAGAGTATGTTTATCGAAAACATTTGAATATCTTTGCTTCCGTCGGATGTGCATTTCTACATCCCTGTTATGTAGACAACCAACATTGCTTTAGGTTACGAATTTTGCATAATTTGTTAAGAGGCCTCAACTCGGCGAAATTAAAATACCGCTAATTTTACAGTAATCATGTGATATCTTCAAATAGATAAAAGATAATTGTAATGTGGAACAAGAGCGCCCTAGACAATATTATTTTACATGAGATACCGTTATCATGATTCACTTATCTGCTTTCGATTTCGAGCAATTTTGAAAATCGGCATTTATTTTCGCGTTTCAAACGGCTGAAAATGGAAAGCCACTACCTAGGTAGATGACTTGTGATAACGGTACCTTACGCAAAATAATATTGTCTAGGGCACTCTTGTTCCACATTTCAATTATCTTTTATCTATTTGATATCACATAATTACTGTAAAATTAGCGGTATTTTAATTTCGCCGAAATGAGGCCTCTTAAGGGATGCGATAAAGACGCAACTCCTTCCCAACCCAACCAATAAAGGTATCTTACTCCACATAAAATAACATGCATGTGAGTAATTTCTGATGCGTAGTTTTCGAGAAAATAGGAGACACGAACTTCTGTGACGCTAAATACAAGTCGATCCTTGCCAATAATAAAAGCTTTTTTGTTTTCTTGGAAGAAATTGTTAGCAAAATTCGGTGTTTATTAGTGTTTATTAGCTGATTATAGCTATCCTTTACGTGCATACTACTTTAAAGGAAAGTAATATAAAATAATGTTCATTTGCATGAAACCTTAGAATTTCATCTTTCTTAACTATCCCGTATATGTTCGTCTATATATGTTATTGCAATATTTTTATAGAAAATGTTCGTAGTTTTATTACTATCATCAACGAGAGATGATTCAATTTAATGTTTAAACTGCGTGTTTGCAAGTACTACTAACTTTAAACATTCCTGGTGCAGTTCTTAAACCTGTTGGGTTGTTGAGAGCTCAAGCTGGGATAAATGTTGTTTCTATTCTCTTTTTGATATATACACATTTTGTTTCCTTCCTTTAGTATTATTACTACTACTATATTAAAGGAAATAAAAAAAAACCCTCTTCCTTTTTCCTCCACACCTTTTAAACATTAATTCTGTATTCTTTCGAGTTCCGTTTGTTGTATCCGCCGTGGTGCAGTGCTTCTCTGGAAATTCTGGGTTCAACCCAATTCGGAAGTGTGAAGCCTGAATGCACTTGTGTGCTTGGTGGAGTAAAACACTCGAAAGAAGCAACAGTTGGGAACTTTGTTCCTTTCGCATCACAGGGCACTGCAACGGCGGCCGAGGAGCTTCTTTCTCTCCAAGCTTTTTTTCTTTTTCTTTTCTGACTTTTGTCTTCTTTCTCACCTTTTCTCAAAGAGTTTTTTCTTACATATGTTTCTCCTCTTTTACTGTGAAAACTAAACTGATTTTATTTTTAGAGAAAAGAAAAGGTTTGATTCCATGTTTTGCACCATAAAAGGGGAATTGAAGGAATTTCCCATTCATTGAATACTAGTCCAAAACCTCGAATGGACTGCAAATCATTTAGCACAGGGCTTCTTAAACTGTGTTCTGTGGATTCTTGCGGCCAGAGGCATCATTTGGAAAGGGAAGGGGCAATTGCCCCCCTGAGTTTAAGAAATATATCTTTAATCAATTATATAGTAACCAGCGTTTTATTTAATTGGTACCGTACCGCAGTTTGCTACACAAAATCCTAGAAATGTGATGCATCTATGATCTTAATTTATTAACGAAGTGGGTTATTTTTGCAAAAGAAAAGAGTTTATCATTGCCTTTCCTTTATGACGGAATGGATCTTTTTCGATTTTACATACAGTTAAAGCTCAATGATTACTCTTCTTGGAAACCCGACATTTACCTTTAGGTGTCTGTTGTCTCTCAAGAACACAATCTACTACTGACTACAAACCAAATTATTGGAAACAGACCATAGAACTTATTAGAGAGGCCATATCCTCTTCCACATTTTATTTTATCTGTAAAGAAGGTTGCTCAATCGACTCTTCAAATCCAAGACTCGAGCTTACGTTTCAAAAACTAGATTACTAGCTAAAATACATAATCTTAACAGTACTCTTTCCTGTTCTCCTATTTTTTCATATTATTGTCCTATATATATATAGGTAGATATAGATATATCTGTTTTGCTATGCTTGCTTATTTTACATTGAAGTTATGGGGAAAAATAGTGTTCGGTTTAAAGTATTTAAAACGTGGAAAACGAATTAGATAAGAGTAGCAGATGGCTACAATTAGAAACTAGAATTTGTGTTAAAAAAAAAGTTTTATCTTAACAAATGAAGTTATCTTCGTGGTGCATAATTCCAATGACCCGTTTCTTCAAGTCATTACGGATTTAGAAAAAAATAAATTATATGGACACAATCGAAAAGAACTATTTAAACAGTCTGTAGGATGTCAAAACTTTTAAAATATATAATTGCTGTTACTTTTTCCTTACTTTGCTTTTCATTACCGTACATCTTTGTGATGCATAAAAAATGTTTATTTCACTGTACAATAATAATAATAATAATACATGTAACAATGTTTTTCTTGGCTGTCGAGAGTGCAATTCAAAACTTACAAATTGAGATTCAAATTTAAATATATTTCGCATTTTGCTACACAAAAGTTAAAAAAACTGATAGTAACATATTAATATAAAAAGGTAGAATTCTTATATGGGAGGAAAATTTTGGCTCCCAAACAAAATCTGAAATTACTCTGCTTCCTAGGGGTCCTTGTGCTTATAGTTGAAGGTCTACAATTCAAATTAAGTTATATTTAACTTCCTTATAAGAAATTCCAGTATAATAATCATGTTGTGTAATATAATTACTTTTGTTATAATTACTTTTTATTTATTTATTTATTTATTGTTATTAATGAAGCTGGTTTCGGCAGACTTTATAATGGAAGCACTATAATTTGCGATTATAACAATTTGTGTAGTGAAAAATAAATAGATCATACATATGAAAATATTTTCTTAACTTCCATTAAAGAAATGGTTAGAGGTATGGCAAAACGCACATCATTTTAAAGGAATCCTCGAAATCACGAAGATTTAAGAGCTGTTGATTTAGCAGACAGCAAATCAATTCATTCGAAAACAAAATAATAATAATAATAATAATAATAATAATAATAATAATAATAATAATAATAATAATAATAATAATAATAATAATAATAATTTATACTACATATTTTTTGAATTTTTAGAACTTGTACGCTAGACTTTTCACATAGTATAGAGTCTTTCCTTTTATAGATTGCATTTCATTTCCCAATAATACTGATGTAGTGTGCTAAATTCAGTTTGAAAAGTAATTACACGTATGTTGTCAAGGATATGCTTTCGTGTACTATATTTGGTTCTGAAGCATAAGATACACTTTTTGCTCTGAGAATAAGCCCAAAAGATGTTGTGCATCTTATATGCGACATATTTCTTTTTCTTTTGGACTATTTCAATATATCTTCACTATTTTGTGCTATTTGATGTCTTCTTTGTGCCCTTATGTCGTTCAACAATATTCCAGTTACACACAGTTCAGTGGTACATCAAATTCAGTTAGGATGCAGTCGCTTTATTTAGCGTTCTAATGGGTATGTTACACATTTCTGTAGACACGCATGCGCTCGCTATAGCTGTTCCCATACGCGCGTGCGATTTCAATTTTTAGTTAAGTATTGTTAATTTTACAATGTATCCTTGCTGAAATATCATTTTGTATTCAAAACGTACTTTTTCGTGTTACGAAAAACAATAATAATTTTTGATTGATTTTTAGTAAATCTTTATTATAAATACACACTTAAAATACAGCATAGTTAACACTGACAGCATTTCTCATATTTCTAATTAATGCACATAACAAGTTTGTTCCATGTAGTTTTGTTTGAAAGAACAACTTTTTTTTTTAATTGACTAAATCCAAATCCTAACCGTGATGACCCATGACATGGCCCCTTGCTATGATTTCTTTCTAAGCTCCTCAAGATTTACCAATGTGCTAATTTTGATCGACATCGGAACTTCATCGATATAGTATGACATACTATCCTTGTTGATTGGGGTTACCCGGTGATTTTTTTCGAGGGGGCAAAAAACAATTCCAAGGACGTAAAAGGCCACTTCCAAGGGAGTAAAAGGCCAATTCCAATGGGGTAAAAGACTAATTTCAAGACAGGCAAAAGACCAATTCCAAGGGGGCAAGGACCGATTCCATGGGTTAGCAAAGACCGATTCCAAGGGGATAAAAATCGTTTGTAAGGGAGTAAAAGATCAATTCCAAGGGGGTTAAAGACTGATTCCAAGGGGGTAAAAGACCAATTCCAAGGGGTAAAAGACCGATTAGTGGGGGAGCAAAGACTGATTCCAAGGGGGTAAAAGACCGACACAAGCACAGTCGCGAATACACAAATGCACACTTTGATGCATGCGTGCCGATAAAACAATATAAAATATCAATTTATACATATATTCTTATTCTTATTAGTAGGAGGTTAAAGACTGATTCCAAGGGGGTAAAAGACCAATTCCAAGCGGACAAAGCCCGGTTTCATGGGTTAACAAAGACCGATTCAAAGGGGATAAAAAAAAACGTTTGCAAGGGAGTAAAAGATCAATTCCAAGGGGGTTAAGGACTGATTCCAAGGGGGTAAAAGACCAATTCCAAGGGGTAAAAGACCGATTAGTGGGGGAGCAAAGACTGATTCCAAGGGGGTAAAAGACCGACACAAGCACAGTCGCGAATACACAAATGCACACTTTGATGCATGCGTGCCGATAAAACAATATAAAATATCAATTTATACATATATTCTTATTCTTATTAACTATAGTAAATATAATTTTCTGCTTTAATAATACAGTATATATATATATATATATATATATATATATATATATATATATATATATATATATATATATATATAAAGTACTATAGTATGTGAGAACAAATTAGTATATTTTGACATTGTATTTCCAAGAACTGAGCAGTCTTCAAAAATCCAGGAGGGGACAATTTCCCCCCTTTGCCCTCCCGCCGTGGGCGGCCATGCTTGCGACTCATTTGTTAAGAAAAATCAATCGAAGGACGAAACATATTTCTGTAATATACAGTGAAATTTTTTTTTTCATCAAATGAATGCAGAAAATTGCATTGCAAGGTTATACATTGACAAATACGGTTCTATCACATATCATTTACTGAGTACAATAATAAAATGAAATGAAATATATTTCAGTTTAACGTCCCACAATTATGCTCTTTAGGCTTTAGAGCAAGTGAATGATGAAGGAAGAATGGTGGAATGAGAATGTGGGAGGAAATGGGAATATACGAGGAAACCAAAGGTAAGCGCTCTACCACTGAGCCACTGTTCCCCATTTTATTATTATTATTATTATTATTATTATTATTATTATTATTATTATTATTATTATTATTATTATTATTATTAATAATAATAATAATAATAAATTATACTATAATATTGCTATATATTGCTTAGTTTTAATCCATATCCTGCTGCCTTATATTATCAAACAAATACAATTTCAACTTCCTGTCAGAAATAAAACGTAAAATGCTAATAAAAGTGTTTGTACGTTATTTGGTCGGATTGGAGTTTCATGGTTCCATTCAACACCGAGGTTATATGAGACGTGAACTTACAAATTAATGTAGGATCCGAACCTCATGAGCTACCGCCCCGAATCAAAACCGAATTTCCCACGTTTAATGCGTGTACACTAACCATATAGGCACGAGGGTGCTCTAGAAGGATTCGTGTTGTCACAAATATGAGAACATACAGTTATGAATTCCTGCCGTCATAACCATTTTTAAATGCATCAATTATCAAAACTATTGACTAGCAATCTGTGAAATCAGTCCGAAAGAAGCCTATTATATTTAAACTTTTTTTTTAAAAAAAATATTATAATTCATCATCATTTGAACGAACCACTTAGCGAAGAGAAAAGAACCCCTGGAATAGTGGCTAAAAGAAAATCTTTGGAAGTTATGCATGTATAGGGATTCACTTGTTCCAAACATTTTACCCTTCGCAATTCATTCTATATCTGTTTCTCCCTACCAGAATCCCCAGAGTATGTATAGGGATGTGTGTGCCGTGCAATCCCTATTCAGGGGTAATTGGCCGTGGGAAGGAGGAATAGGGGCATAATGACATTGGGCAGACTGCTGTTCACATTAATCCCAAGCTGTCTATTGTTTGCGTGTTATCAGGGGCGGAGACTGCAAAAAGCCAGTGGATAAATGTTGCTAGCATTGAATCGACCAAAATGTTTGTGTGTGCGTCCCTTGGACCTGTGGTTTTTTTCTTCCCATAAAAGGGGGAGAGAACAGTGAAAAAATCCGCCTTGGTGAAAAGATAAGTGCAAAGCTCTATTTCTGTCATACTTTTTTCTCTCTTTTAGTAATCAAGCTCTGTGGCACGGTATAATCGTATTAGCTTGTGCTTGAGAGGCTTCAAGTTTCGTCAAACCAGTTCCCCTAACAAGGATGTTGATTTTTTTGTTCCTTTTAACTACTTTAAAATCTGCAAATGGCGGAGCAATTATAAGAAATTACTAACCTTTGTGCAACTTTCGGAAGAGTTTGCAAATGTTCGCACTTTTTAAAAAGGTCTTTTTGGAATTGTCAGAATAACAGAAAGTCAAAGAACGATATTTTTTTAAAAGACTGTCCTATCATTTTTTAAAGAAATGTCTATGAAACAAAATAATTAGTAAGAAGTAACGCTTTGAAGTTTATATCCAGACCTTTATATTATTTTATTCATAATAAATTTCTTTTATCGGCAAACTTCAATCAATAAAAACCTGGTTCGACAATTTTAAGCTTTTGTAAGCGTTAAATTATTTGTGCCTACGGGGAACTTTCAAACTCCATCTGAATTAGGGGTAACTTGTGGACATAACCACTTGCTGATCCAAGAGCAGAATATGTTTTGAACATCCTGGAAATTCGCGGATGTATCCGTAATCCACTTCTTATTTGGCAGAAATATTTTTGGTACGTGTTGGGAACCAGTGGCAGCTTTAGCGGGTAGCGCGGATAGGCATGGGCTTATCCCGAAATTTTGAAAAATATATAAACGCTAAAAGATACAATAAAAAGTAAATATATTTTCCACGATTTATGTTAATGGTAGATAATTATTTAACAAATAGCATCAACCACTACTGTAAAAGTAATTTCCTACTGTAATTAATCAATCAAATGTGTACATGTATCCATAAGCGATGGAGCAGGCCTACCCAAAATCAAAATCCTAAAGTTAGGAACTTGTGTGTTTATGTGTGTACCAATAATAAAACGGGATATATGCGAATGTTTATGTCGCCTCTAAAACAATCTTTCCTTAAAGACTGGAAACTTGGATGTATCTATATGCCGTTCGTAACTGGAAAGACCCTAAAGCGGAACAGTTTCTTGCACTTGCTCGAAATTTTTCTGTACATTTGTAGATGATCTTAAAGGGATATATTGATAAGGACTATTAAATTGATTTAGATTGTTTCAAAGTTAGTTCAAAAAACTAAATATTGTTATAATTATTATTTGAGAATAACGTTGAATGTTATTGTACCGTGATTCTTCCTCTTTATTTTGTAAACACTTAATTTTCTTTTTCCCTCTTTATTAGCCAATGTACTCGCTTGTTACTACGACAGTAGGTATTTGCATGCCTCTGAACATGCGTCTGTGTCATTCATACTGAGTTTCCCAAAATAAATAGCAGATTAATATTCTTTGGAAATGGAATAGTCCGAAATAGAATATTCTTTTCTTTGGAATGCTCCGAAGTTAGTGTCTTTATCTCCAATGGGTTAAAAAAAATACAATAATCATAAATATTACTTCATTTTCTCCAAATCTTTCTGGGTGAAATTTCCAATATGTATTTAATGTTGCACAAGAAACGGGAAATTGAGGCTTCCTTGTCTTGGAAAGTGGTAGTTTGTTGGGGTATAAGGAAGAGAGAGAGAGAGAGAAAAAAAAATTCCCTGTTAATCAAACGGGTTTGTTTTTCAATGAAAAACTTGAAAGAATGTTTAGGTGCTTCGATTTGGACTCGAAACTCAAAACATAGCATGCTCGTAGGATTTTGAAATTGGCAAACTAGAAAATAGTCAGAAATATATATTTTTAAAAAATCAGTTTTTAGGTTGTTTGTCTTAATTTGACCTCATGCATTTTTTTGCAAGATTCGTAACTTCCTTAGTATTAATGTTAGAGGCAAAATGTGAAAATAAAATGCGGATGAACAAGCCTAACATCAAGAAGGAAAGGTTGAAACATAAGATACAAGGCCGTAGGTCGAGCAAACATTGTAATCTGGCCAAAGGTGAGTTGCATATATACTTATATATATACAGGGTTTTCATAAAGTATGGACGGATTTAATTCGCTTATAATTTACATAAAAATGCTCATATTGAAATCAAATAAAGTGCAAACGGTAGCGGAAGGATTAAATTTTTACCTGTAATCTGCACCAGCTCAGTTCATTCACCGCCACACCTCCAATTCTGAGTTCCATGGACCGTCTAGGAATCGACTTCTGTGGGCTGTTGATGATGCTTTCCCTTACCCTACTCACTGTTGCAGGCGATGTTGGCGGCCTCCCACTTCGAGGACGGTCCAGGACGCTTCCTGTCTCCAAGAACTTAGCATGCCACTTTCGGATTGCACTCTCAGTCGGTGCCGGCTTTTTGAACTCTTTGGTGTACTTTCGACACACCAGAATTGGTGATTTTAGCTCTACGTACCACAGAACACATTGCGCTTTCTCTTTCACCGACGCCATCTTTGATACGGTAAAAAAAATAATCTTCTCAGAGGAGTTTTCCATTTATTTATTTCTTTAAAAGACACACACCAATACAGCTTACAACTTACTTTTAACAGTCAACATTGAAACAATGAAAACAACAATGGATGGAATTTGGTAAGAAACTGACCCTTGCCCTCCTTCTCCCTCTCTCAACGTGTTCAGAGTTACCGCTTATCTAACAGTATTGCCAACTAAAAATTTAATCCTTCCGCTACCGTTTGCACTTTATTTGATTTCATTATGAGCATTTGTATGAAAATTATAAGCAAATTAAATCCGTCCAGACTTTATGAAAACCCTATATATATACTAGTTCCTGTGTAATTCCTCAAACTGCTTGGAATAGGTTCTATATTTTCTAACCCATACGTTTTGAAATGTGATTTTTCTAATTTTCGGCGGTTCATAACTCTGAAAGGAAACATTTTTCGACCCATGTGTATTAGAACCTTTTTCTTTCATTTCATATAAGGAATCACCTCTCAAAGTTTTTCGATGTTGTTACCTTCCACTCTGTATATATACACAGGGTGGCCCAAAAGTAGGTATACACCCCTGCTTTGATCTAGTATAACATTTTAGTTTATGGGTTCATTTATTTCGGCTCTTCCGAGCTTAAGATGTAAGTAAAAAGGCACTAAGAACAAATAATAACAAAACTAAGTCTAACTGATGGATAACAATAAGAAATTATATAAAATGCAATGAGCTGACCAGTACGGTACTGTATACCTACTTTTGGGCCATCCTGATTGCGCTACCCTTGGGGTACGGCAAACTTGGACATCCCAAGCTATTGCGACATTCATTACGGAAAATTCCTTTAAAGTAGTGTGATCTTAAAAATTATTCAGATTTCATTATTCACATTAATAAAAAAAATCAACTGCTGAGAGAAAGAAAGAAAAATATTTTATTTTAATAAATTGTTAAGCTCGTTAATTTTCATGGGTCTTTTATAGCTAAATGCTTTTAAAAGTCTTCTTCTCTTGTATAATGCTCTTTGATGATGATGGAAGCTATTGGACCGGAAGTCCCCTCTCTTGCTTGTTTCTCACCAACAGAAAAAAAAATAAAGAAGCGAGAAGATTGTTTCCACTAAAACGTAGAAACAGTAGAATCTATTTCCGTTAATCTTCTCTTCTGCATCTAAATTGCTAAATACTATGAGTAAGTCCCTTATTCCAATTACTGAAGGGAGACTACTGCACTGGCTCTGTTTTTGCGAATATGTAGTGTTGCTATGTCCATAGTTATATCTCCAATACGTTTCTTGCTCTTGCGTTTTATACAAACAGAGCAATGAAGATTCTTTTTTCTTTCTTTTTTTTACAATGTATTTTTAACTTGTGGTGTAACGTGAGCTTATAGTTTCATTCCCGGTATATATATAATATTTATTTATTTATCAACACAACAGGCATGAGCCCAATTATAATGTTGGTGTATTACAAACTATATTTACAATAGTTTTCTTAAGCATATAGTTCATATTGGAAATTGGTCAAGTGCTATATTTGTAGCATTGGACTTTATAATTCAGAGACTTGGACATTACGGAAGTTAGAGAAGAAATATTTAGAGTGCTTCGAAATGTGGTGTTGGGGGAGGATGGAGAAGGTAAAATGGATAGAAAGAGTAACAAACGAAGACATTTTAAAACGGATAGGAGAGAAGAGGACGCTTCTAGCCACCACCCTTCGTAGAAAAGCCAATTGCATTGGACACATTTTGCGAAGAAATTGTCTTCTTCATATCACCATAGAACGAAAGATGGAAGGAAAGCGAGGAACAGGAAGAAGAAGAACACAAGTGATCGATGCTTTGAAAAATAGAAAAATATATTGGTAGTTGAAAGAGGAAGCTGAAGATCGCAAAACTTGGAAGAAACATTTCCAAGCTTAAATCTAAAATTGAAAAACAAAACCCTCATTAGTCCCAGGACCTGCCAAAAGGAGAATACTTAATAATAATAGTTCATATTACATATGTCATTTGTGTTTGATACATATTGTGTTACAAGATGAGTATATTCTCTAGATTGGTGGTTTGAGTAACACTTTGGTCCTTCCTTTTTGCAATAGAACACACGGGAGTTTTAAGTGTCGGGCCATGAAAATTTTGTATCGATATGAGATCCGTAGAATTAAACTCGTTTTGTACCATTTTATAGAGACAAAGAAGATCTATGAGGTTTCGCCTTTGTTCAAGCGTAGGGATACGGAAGTTGTCTATTAATGTTAAATAATTTTCACAAGATTCCAGTTGTCTTGTATGCCAGGTATTTGATAAATTTAGATTGGATTTTTTCCAGTTGCTGTCGGTATTGGTGTCGGTTGTGTGGTGGTTTCCAGATCACAATAGCACATTCCAGTTTTCATTGGACATAGGAATAAAACATTTTTGTTAGTGTGGTAATATTCTTAAGCTCCTTCCCAGTTCTAATTATGAACCCTAACATCTTAAGAGATTGATTAACTATGTTCTCTATATGGTTATTAAATGTCAGTTTCGTATCAAATGTAATTCCAAGGTCTTTGACTGAATTTAATCTATTTAGTAATATCTGATTCATTGAATAATTAAACTCTATTTGAGTTTTGTTTCTAGTAAACGATAAAATGTTACATTTGTTTGTTTATACTAAGTTTGTTAAGAGGACACCAGTTAGCAATATTTTTCATGTCTTGCTGTAAATTGAGGTCTTTATTTTACCGTATATTACCACTTTGGTGCGCTATCCAAAAATCCATGTTTCAGAATCCTAAAGTACTCACGAAACTAATTTTATAAAGGTAGTTTGACTACGGGCATTTAATTTGAAGTGCTCATCAACTACCTCTATAAAAAATGTTGCGGAAGTACCACAGGATTCCGAAACTTGGATATTTGGATAGGGCACATACTAGTTCGTAAGTGAAGTTCACATTTTCATGTTTTCGGCAGCCTATAACTGGGAAAGGAAGCATTTGTGCACCCAGGTTGGTCCATACTTTTTGTCTTATCTTGGTGTCAGGAATCACCACTCAAACGTTGTCGGAGTTGTTTGTGTGCGTTACTTTATTTCTCGCTAAATATTGACCGGATCTTAGCCAAATTTAGTGGTCTAGTAAACCATATGGTGTTTGAGAGTTAAATATCGCTATATTTTGTGGCCGAGCTCTTTGGGACAAACTCGGTTCGGCAACGGAGGCTGTTACAGGTTTTTTTTTAGATCGGGAGTTGCTGAGGTCGATTCAACTCGGCTTGTAATTGTTAATCTGTTATTTGATAGCGTCAATTTAGCGAGCGTACTTAAACTCAGTGACAATAGAATATTTTCGTATGTTTTTTGCTGTAGCTGATCTTGTAACTGTAAAATTAATAAAATTTAATTGTTTAGAGATAATTATCGAGCGCCTGCTGCTTATACAAACCCGCAAAGAAGTTTGGTTGGTTGCAGACTAGTAGGCGTTCTGTTGACTTGGTATTAACAAGTCCGATAAATTTAATCAAGAACTGATTGAATCAGGAAACATCGCATAATAACAAGTAGAAAATAATAATCCCTTAAAATATGGTTAAAAATCACTGTTTTAATAAAGTGCGGTGAAAAGGTTTTGTTGTTGTTGTTGTTGGGTAAAATTAGGAAATTGAACTAAGATTAAAAGCATTGGGTACTTTTCGTAAGGTTCAGAGTTAAAGCTCTTCCTCTGACGGATATGACGGAAGTATAATTCGCGATAATAAATTCTAATCAGAAATACATTCTAATTAGAACAAATACATTTTAGTAAATAAAATGAATTGAAATGAAAACTTTCAGTTTAACGTCCCACGATTCTGCCCATTAGGTTAAGGGAGACGATAATTAAAACAAGTTACTGATGATGGAAGAATTGTTGGATTGAGAATGTGGAAGGAAACAGGGGTATCCCGAGAAAGCCGGACACGATGTTTTCCATGATAATCGTAACTGCCCGGGGATGGAACCAGGGACTTCAAGGACCACACGTAAACATTCTACCACTGAGCCACCGTGTCCCCTAGATACATTTTAGAGATTGTGTTATTAGTAAATCTACTCTGTGCTATAGATTTACAAGGTTAATTATTGGATAATTATTTTGCACGGGAACCGAACTTCAGACACTGCTTTCACGTCGAACAACTAAGTTGTCAACGCTGTGAGATGGATTCCGTTTCAGCTGGCATTGTTATTATGTTAAGAAAATAGTTAACAAGATTTGAAATCCATTTTCCTAGCAGCCATCTTGTTTATCAGAAC
Source organism: Thermobia domestica (assembly GCF_964235325.1). Classification (NCBI taxonomy): domain Eukaryota; kingdom Metazoa; phylum Arthropoda; class Insecta; order Zygentoma; family Lepismatidae; genus Thermobia; species Thermobia domestica. The sequence continues at coordinate 84,421,919 of NC_137458.1, read as the reverse complement.
AACTAAAATGATCAAATTAGGTATTAATTCAATGATAATTCCTGAGAAACGAACGCTATATTTGTGTATGAAACCCATTTAGTAACTCAGAATTCAAACGTACGCTTCAGGAATGAGCGTCCTCTCTTTAGAAAACAAAATCCTGGTTCGATTCTGGATAGTAGAACATGTGGTTATAACCCATACATTGCAAACAGCGAATCTTATGTAGTCATGGTGCTCAAAAGATTAGTAATTACGAAAATAACCAGTTGAAGCTCCATTGTATCTATATTGTATTCATCACTGGCGCAAATCCCAGGACGATAAGGGGGGGGACATGTTCTCCCTATCTTGAAACTGGGGGACGGTCCCCCCAATAGTCCGATTTGAGATATGTGAGCACCTTCGTAGCTAAGCGGTTAGCGTGCGCGCCTTTGGCGTGGGAGACCTGGGTTCGTTTCCCGGCGGGAGCTCATGTGGTTCGGATTCTACGTTAATCAGTAGGTCCATGTCTTATATAGCCTCACTACTGAACGGGACGTTAAACTCAAAATCAACTCAACTCAACCCGATTTGAGATGTTTTTTTTTTGGGGGGGGGAGAAATGTGATTATTTGTGTCCAACTGCCACAAAGAAAAGTGAAATGAAATTGATGTCCCTTGCTGTATAATATACAACAGATTCACCTCAGAAATCAGATTTATCTACCGTAATATGAGTCTCATTCCCCTCACTCTTAGAATAAGCCTCAAATCTGCCCGTCAGCCAACATTGAAGATAACTCTGCTCCTTTGATCCTCCATAGCACTGTTTCGTAACTTCATAAATATTTTGAACACCGCTTTAAAAAAATATGGGAACGGTCTTACCCGTCCCCCTTTCTCCCCCTAATGTTGAAGACAGATTTGCGCCGCTGGTAATCATAGTTACCTTACTGACTCAGGAGACTCGGACTTATTCCCAGTGAGAATTCATGTGCTACGGATTCCATGTTAAACTATAGAACCACGTCTCATATAGCCATGGTGCTAAAAAGGTTGTAAACTTCAAAATAACCAATTAGAGTATCAGAGGTCACGGTGGGCAAATGGCTATTGGATTAAGTACAATGCAAGAAAATGTAATTTTGCAAAAATAGAAAAAGAAATGAAATCTTTAGTTTTACGTCCCACGCATATGCCGGCTAAGCTAAAGGAGATGATGATGATGAGAAATGAAGGAAATAGTGGAATGAAGAAAGTGGGAAGAAACGGAAGAAACCCGAGAAAATTCACGCACATGGTGTTTGTCCACCATAAAGTTCACTTGGCGCGAGCTGGGATCGAACCAAGGACCACATGCACCATAGGTGAATTTTCTACCACTGAGCCACCGCGGCTCAAGAAAAAGAAGGAAAGGAAAGAAAGAAAAAGAAAAGAAAGGAAAGAAATGATGAAAGGAAAAAGAAAGAAGGAACATATTTCAAGCATGTGTACAAGCGTCAAGAAACTTCGAAATAGAGTGAATTCTGCGTGCTTAAAAATAAATTAGAAGTACACATGTATTTTTCTTAGTTTTTTTTTTTACCGGAAATATGCACCTCATCAAAGAGGTAGAAAAAAAAAGTCTGCTTCGTCACAATGTACATGTATGATACACATTCCTTCTCATCTCTCTCTGCTCTTTGGTAGTTGGAAACACTGTCGTTGAAGGCTCATCCTTGCTGTAGTTTCTGTGAATCTAAGCACAGCTTTTCTCATTCCTCTGAAGCCCCCTTTCTCGCTCTCTCTCCACCTGGATGAGCCGACCATTAATTAACATTCTAAAATTTCATGAGGCAGAAGAAAGGTGGAGAGGGAGAGGAAGAAAAAGAAAACATTTTTTTTCTAAGCTCGTTGTTGTTATATGTAGAGCGAAGATACGCAATGTGATCGTGTTTTGTCTTCTTTCTTTGTGATACTACCGAATAAATAACTAAACAACATGTTGACCATTTATTCCTTCCCCTTCCTTAATCTTCACCCCCCCTTTTCTCTCTGTCTTCTGAGGTTGAAGCAACCGAGGGACTGTCAAAAGAGTGTTGAAAAAAAAGGCAAGTTTTTTTTTTTTTTTTTTTAAATCTTTAGCTTGTTAACACTACAAAGGCACGTACATACAGTTATTTTGTATCAGACGCCGGTCGGAATGAGATGAGAGGTTTAGGGTGGGGGAAAGAAAAAAGAAGCACCTCTACGCACGTGCTGAAGAAAAATTGGGTGAGTGGATGTCACATACGTATACATACATGAGAGATAATGCACAAACAAGATAATGAGAGACTGTCTTGGCTCAGGGAACAGAGCAGAGCTTTTCAATACGAAGAAGGAAAGTGTCCAACGTCGTTAAAAGTGGTTATTAATCCACTATATTTTACCATTCTTTGTTGTATTCGCTGTCGATATATAATTTTGCTTCTTTAAATTTACGTGATTTGTTTTACGTACTCAATATCCTATAGATGGTGCAAACTGGATAATATTCCTCACGAAGCAAGAAATAATTATTTTTTAAATTCGAGGTGCGACAAAAAACATGACAATTCTCATCTCATTTTTAAAATTAGAATCGAGACTAGAAATTTTATGAGGCTCGTGTGTAACACTAAGTCTCCTGAATTAATCTTAGTAGAGATGGAGTGGATCTGTGGGTCGCGGATCAAGTGGGTCAGTCAGTCGTGGGTCAACAGGACTTGACCCACTGCGAAGTAAAGTGTATCATATCACGCATAAATAATATTCTGATTTTTGTTTTAGGACTTTTTGTCCTATGTGAGCTATTCATTTTCCATTTTCAGAGTCATATTTAGTTGTTCTGAATGTGTCCAATGTCTGTATGGAGAATACGTTGTTATTTACAAAGAGGGACAGCACAAATAACTAAAGAAACATGTTAATGTGAAACAGAGATTCATGTTTTCTCCAAACGATACCTAATCTCTTCTTTTAAACCATCTGCTGAAGAGAGCCTCATTAGTAGCAATGAGGACGAGTGAGGATGAAATTAATCTGATTTTGTTTGAAGTCTCGTATCTGTGTTGGGCGCATATAAGTGTGTGTATATATAGTAAGGCCTAAAAATTACAGAAGGAATCCGAAGCGAAAATCCAACTTCCTGCAAGTTGGATCCTTTACGAGGATCTACCCTTACACACGATCTGTGAGACTTTTGTGTATAATAAAAATGATGTACAATATTCATACCGTAATATAGATTAGTCTTAATGTGTATTGAGATCATGATTTCTATCGTTTGTTGGACGAAGACCTGTCCAACCTCTGCAAATCACTGATTTAAGAGCATTATCCGTTGGGAGTCATTCCCCAAGCAGGCGTTCAGCGTTGCATTCATGTAGACCACGGGATTCCAACTGGGAGGGGGCGTGAAGAACGAGTAAGAGAATTCAAGGTATTGCCAGAAATAAATAAATAAATAAATAAATAAAAATCATTCGTAATTACAAATATTACGTATATTATAACAGAGAGGTGTTAAGTAAAATATCATACAAACATGAAATCACTATTGAGAGAGACTTAGAATGCACTTCAGTAGCATGCAGAAGTTTTGCTGGAAATAAATATAAAAATTGGTGGGAAATATTATTATTATTATTATTATTATTATTATTATTATTATTATTATTATTATTATTATTATTATTATTATTATTATTATTATTATTATTATTATTATTATTATTATTATTATTATTATTTAAGCCACAAGAAGGGCCAGACTTAGGAACAGAAAGGAGGGAGGGGGAAGTCTTGAGGTATGCAGGTTTCACGAAGAGATGTCCGTGGTAATTAGGGTTTGGATCCACTGGTGTAGACGTACTGGAGAATTGATCAGCGCATTTCTCTTTCTTAAAACTCTCCGCGCTTCTGTTTATTATTTGTCTTTCCGTAAACGTGCTTACGATTGCCTACGACACAAGAGTTGAAAGTCGTCTCGTCTCGTCCCGAAAGCCCTATCGGATGCGCTCTGTTTCTTTCGTAATTTTGTTACGAAAATTCTGCTTCATATTCTATTTTGGGTAACTCTTATGTTACTTATGTCCATATTCTTATACAGTTAGCATTTACAACATCTACTATAACTGCAGTTCTATTTACTACAGAAGTTTGCATTTTGATGAAGTGATTGAATTCGGAGTCAATTCGGGCCACCAAATACGAACAGTTAGTGATCTCAGCGTGCAATAAGGATATTCTAAGTTCTAATCCCGCTGTTGTCTATTCTGATTGAGGTTTTACAGATGTTTCTCATCGGACAAATAATAAGATGATATTTTAATATAAATACGCTTAATATGCCTCCTTTCTAACAGTTTTCCACTATACAGTACTATAATCTGTGGTGCTGCTGTTTCCCATATAAACTGGCCTTTCGACTCTGGAGAATTGATAATAAAGAATAATAATGTAGTAATGAATGCATAATGTTCAATACCATTTTCATGCTAAATTTGCTTAAGTTCATCTAAACTTTACAAATGTTCATAATAAATATATATACTTACAATTGATAGAAACTATTTTGTATGATATATTTTCTATACTATTGTTCAGCTAGTCTAGAATTTGAAGCTTCCTACACATGAAGAATGTATTTAAAGTCCATATATCCTTCTCAGAGAGAAAGAACGTTTAACTTAAAACCCAGCAGCTCTTCGAAAATTTCAACAGGTTTTCTTGTAAATTCTTTTCTTAGTTTGACGACAAACTTAAATCTTTTGGAAGCTCACATCTAACGTGAAACATCTCGCACCAATCACCTCGGATCTTTTGGTCTGTGCGGGGCTGTTTTTCTTGATTCTCGCGCTCGAAAAGCTGTGAAGCCGCGTCTTCAAACTGCTTCTTCTCCTCTCGCTCAACCTGGTAGGGAAAAAAAAGAAAGGCTTCTTCAGGATTTTTTATTGATTATTGATTCTCCTGTCTTCCTGTTACTCGTGATCTCTCAATTCTGGCCGCTCCAGACAGGGTCACCTACCAAGATGTTTACTCAGGAACATCCTTCGATTTACTCGTTTATCCATCCACAAGAAGTGGCTGCTATTCAAGTAGTTTTTTTCAACTCCAATCTCTCAAAATCTCTGTAAAATGTTTCATTTCGTATTTTGTTTCAATTTTGGATTGTTTTGTTGAATGTTATATACTTCATTCACACCAATTCGGTCCTCGATAATCCATTCTTTTAGTAATCCGGTCGAAAAAAAAATCTTCTAATTTTCTTTCATATTGTTATTATCACTAAGATGTAAAAAGCCCTTTCCGGTGGTCTACTGGTTACCATGTGTGGTTTTGTTATATGGGATCCCGTGTACGATTTCTGATGGGAGGCCTTGAGATTTGAATGAATTATGGTGGCTTGAATTCTAACTTGAACTGTAGGTCAAAGTCTCATATAGGCTTGGTACTGGAAAATGATACTAAACCTCAAACAGCTAACCAAGCTAAAATGCGAAGAGATTTCCTCAACGAGCATCTCTGATCTTCACTAAAACAAGGACAAATTAGTTGCATGTCTTAAGGCATCCACACTGGATAAAGACCGTATAATGTGAGTTCCTGTTATCATGACATGGCGCGTTCTAAGATTCCGGATCGAGAAGAAGGTCTCTATATGTTGAGGTTAGCTGCAAATATATTAGGTAAGCAGCGTACATACGACAAGGGGTGGCCCTCAGCTTAGGAATTTTCGTAAGGCTAAAAATCTCATCCAAAAAAAAAAAGAAAAAAAAGAAAAGAAAGAAAGAAAGAAAGAAAAGAGAAAAAACAAAGCACTTGTTCAGAAACATTCACAGAAGCCCTCAGACTGAAGTCCAAGAATAAAGTCCTGAGACGAATATTCGGATCCAAGAGGAACGGAAACTGGTAATGACGGAAACTTCATAACAAGGAACTGCATGATTTATACCGTTCACCAAACATTGTTAGGATCATTAAGTCTGTGGGGCTCAGGGGGGCAGATCATGTAGCCAGAATGCAAGAAAATATGAACGCTTTCAAAGTTTTGACTCGAAATCCAATTGGAAAACGACCATTAAGAAGACCTAGGCGCAAATGGGAGAATAATATTAAGACGAATCTCACAGAAATAGGAATAAAAAGTGGAAACTGGGTCCAGTTTGCTAAGAAGAGAAGTCAATGGAAAGCTTTTGTGAATGTATCATTGAACCTCCGAGTTCCTTACGCCATAGAGTTAGTTACTTATACTAGGTAAAGAATTCAACGTGCATTGTACCAGTGGCATAGTGTCTTCCCTTCAAGAATATATTACGGAAAAATTAACATTTATCATATTAAGGTATGTATACAAAGATTGCACATGTTATGAAACTATATGAGTTTGGGTGTTGAACTAACCCTTGATGAAATTCTGTGTACACCAACGCCCTATACTGTATTACACAGATAATTGGGTTCAATTTGTACTAATGCACATGACATTTGTGATTAAATATATTATATGCCAATATGTATTAAAGTGTATTTGCAATATCACTGAAATAAAGGCATACATACCTAGGTACAGTGTAATGTAAATACAAAAAAAAAAAAAAAAAAAATCTCAGTAATTCGGCACTTTCGCTAATTCGGCATCTCTCCGTGCAACAAATGGCAAGAATACTGAGAATGTAGTGTATAAACGTAACTTTAAAAAAGGGAGTTTCGTTTCACACTGTAAAACAACAGTAAACTATCAGAAGAATGCAAATACTGAAACCAGAAGTAGTAGATCCATAATTTCCGGTTCAATAAGCGTATAAGTTCAGAGTTAGAATCTGTTCTTTGGACACTGGATCCACATCAAGCACCACGTGTCGTTATCTATTACAATTATTGCTGTATAGAGGAACCAATATTAAAATTGAAAGTTATACTAGCTTTTACTGCTTTTGGTTTCAATAGAAGAATAAGAATTGAGATGGAACTTGATCTCGGGACGTTGAATCCATATCAAAAATCAATTTTTCACTACCTCTTATCATTTTTGGGCTATGGAGATCAAAATTCAAACCGGATGTGGTAGTAGATTTCTAACCGTTTATGGTTGCAATACAGAAACGAAGTCGTAAATGAAACCTATCCATTCCGTACTGAATCCATATATATAATATAATATAAAAACTGCTTGTTATATATTAACGCCTTGCTACTGTATCGATGAGTGTTGAAACTAAAAATAGTAGATTTCCACAAATTAGTGTTGCATTGAATCAGTACCAACGATATGTTCAATATACCATGAAACTTGGTATGGTCCGGATTCATTGGTATGGTTTAGATTGAATCATGTATAGTTTGCACACAAACAAAACTAACGTTTTCTTGAAAAAAAAAAGTGGAAAACTAAAAGATTAACATTATTGAAGACACGAAGCAGCCAATCTTCCTTTGAACCTTCTGTTAACGACGATTAAAAAAAGGGGGAGGGAATGTACTAGTGACAACATTCGACTCAAGACCATCTGCGCGTGGCTACTCTTGTAAGCGTCTTATTCCTGATAAGAAAAAGTTGATTTAATCTGTGGTTCCATATAAGTCAATTTACGTGTATGACCGAATATTGATTAATGAATAATTTTCTTCTTCGTTCAACAGCATACTCCATCTAGATATGCGAAAAGACCATTTTTGTGTTTTAGCACTCTGATTTATATAAGGTAGTATTTTTCTATTTCCTTTCAAATGAACTGGAATTTTTAATGATGTTATTTTACTGATCTTTGTCTTCATGCCTAATTTAAATATCTCTTGCTCGTTCAAAATGAATTTACATTTATATATAAATGTTGTATTACTTAAATTTGATAAATGTTAGAATTTTACAAAGGAAAATATAATTTTCACGAAGGAGGAAACATTTAAATAGATTTAAAGAAGAAATAAACCAGATCATTAAAATTCTAGTTCAGTTCAAAGAATACAGAAAAATAATTCCTCATACAACTCAGTCGGCTAGGGAACATTTAGAAATCAGTAAGAAGAAATCAGTAAAATCAAATAATTCAAATTGCAGTTCATTTCAAAGAAAACAACAAAATAATTCTCTATACCATTTAATGGACTAAGAAAGCGCAAGTATTTAACATCTTCAGAGATTCTTCCTCATTGGTTGATTGAAAATGATACATTTGGGAATTTTTTTTTCTTTTTCGCTTGCTACTGCTCTGTTTTGTTCTCTTCAATCATCGCTTGCCTATTAATTTTAAATCACAAGGCCATTAAAGAAACAAAGAAACAAACAAAAAAATGGCGCGAAATCTCATTACACATTTCCCTTGATGTAATTTCACTTGGGAGAATCAACAGTGCTTTGAGGTTCACTGCATATGTGCATGTAATTTGTGTAGTATAGAGACGCGTACGCAAACAAATGGTAACTGCACTAAACAACAGTTAACTGATTGTTAACAGTCAGTAAACAGGAGGGATGGAATGGAATTGTATTCTATGGCGGCATGAGAACGCTTCAAGACTGAAGAAGAGGAGAACTAACGGTATCACACATCAAAGTGGGGTTGACGGATAAGATCCAAAAAGAGTGTGTGTACACGTATATACATCTTGAACGAAGCATGGGGCAGAGTCTGTGAAATAGAGTGGGGTGTAAAAACGAAAATATTTATTCGCCGAAGGGTTATTTGTTTTCAACGAACATGTAAACAGAAGCTGTTGTTAAAAGAAAAAGAAGGCAAGTATTGCAAAATGAAGGAAGATTTCACCTTCTCATAGTTATGCGCTATAGAATATAGTAGGGGATACAGGTTTATGAAAAAAAAAAAAAAAGCGAGGGAAAGAAACTTTATAATAGCCGTCAAACATTTAATATCTTCTAACGAATTAATAAATTAGACATAGGTATACAACAAGTGAGTTTCGTTTTGCTTTCTGATACTGCGGAAGACTTTCCAAAATATACGATTCCAATTCTGAAACGTAAGTACTAAGTAGTAAAGCTACAACTTTTGGTTCAATACAATGATAAGGTGACAGACTCTAAAACTATCAGAACCAGTTTCTCGCTCTCTCTTCCTATTATTATTATTATTATTATTATTATTATTAATAATAATAATAATAATAATAATAATAATAATAATATATAGTAATCAATATTCAAACCGTAAGTTGTACTAGTTTTTACTACTTCCGGTTTCAATGTGAGAATAGGAACAGACGAAATATGTTCTTTGATATCCTGAATCTACACAGACACACACACACACACTATATATATATATATATATATATATATATATATATATATATATATATATATATATATATATATATATATATATATATATATATATATATATATGAACCAGAAATGATAGTGTATATTTTATAACTGTCACCTCCTGATCCTTAACGATATTATTTTATCATTGTTTGAGCCACACAATGAGTACACTAAATTGACATACTGTAAAATGGTTCACCTTCCTTTTTATAAACGTTATGATTTTTCCAAGGTAATTTACATTATATCTATAACCTTACTTCTGTTACCATAGCAATAGCTAAATATGTCGCTTGGTGATAACAAGAACACATACATTGATTTATAATATATATTTTCTTTTCTTCTTCTTCTTAATCCAGCTGGCTAGTGCATATTTTATAGACAAGATCAGACATTTTGCCCAAAGAATACAAGAGCACAATAAAAAATACAACATATCGTTGTAATTTTTACCACTTTCGGCTGGAATCAAGTAAAAGATGGAAACTATTCTTGCGGTACTGAATACATATTTTAAACACGTGACTTTTGTTTCACAATGTAAAACTACAGTAGACTGCCAAACTATGACAATTCTATACTCAACGTTAAAGTAGTACGTCTATAACTACTGCAATAAATTATTAAGATTACTGATAGAACTTGTTCCTCGAACACTGAGTCCATATCGAAAAGCAGTGACTCGCTATACCTTACTGTTTACGTTCTAGTATGTAAAAACATTAGCAGTAAAGGTTGAGATATGAAATCGTTCATTTTAACCCACTTCCGATTTTGAGAGAGTGTTGCGGGTTGTGATGGTATGTATTCTTGAGACTCTGAATGGATTGCAGAAAATCGATTATCGCTATCTATTACAATTTTTGTTCTATGATGATAAATGTTGATACCGGAAATGGTTAATTTGAACCACTTCCAGTTTAGACCCTAAATAGAGGATTAACGGGGGAGGTAGAACCTATTTTTGGGACGTTGAATGAATTGCAAGAAACTGCATCTCGATGCCTCTTACCGTTTTTGCTCTGATACCTGTCGACAGACGGACAAAGCCGTTTTATAAGACCTCCGACGGTTATGCATAGCATAGTTCAGGGGTGGATCCAGGACGGACTTCTGGGGAGGCGGTGAGCTGCAGTACTGCTACTTAGAGTTACTTTTAAGAGCTCCAAACTCCAAAAATCTGGGATTTTTTTTTTTTTTTTTTTTTTTTTTTTTACATTTTGACCATTTTCATTTCGATAGGAGGGATAAAGGTATAAGTAGATGAAACTTATTCTTGAGGCTCTCAGTCCATATCAGAAAGCCATTTCTCGCTCTCTCTTATTGTTTTTGCGTTATAAAGACCAATATTGAAACTGGAAGTGATAGTAAATTTCTACTACTTCCGCTCTTAGTAGAGAGACCAGGGGGAGATGAAAAATTACTTTTTTGCAACACTGAATCAATTCGAAGAAAAACCGTTATTTCTTACCAATTTTGCTCTGATATCTGTCGACAAATGAATGTGTAGGCGTAACCGTTCCTTCCTTGGAAGAAATAATTGACTGTCTTGCGAGGATTAAATAAAACTAGGTGTGCATCCATGGGAGTACACCGGGTCGGGATCCCTTCTCAAATCTTCCTAACTCAACATACATTAGTGCACTTTCTCAACAAAACTATACTTTTTTTTTTTTAAGCAAGGAAATCATTGATATAACATCAAAATATTATCTTACACTTCATTGGTACTAAAACAATCTACTCCTATCATTTTTTTGAAAATATAGATGGGAGTATTTTACAATTACTTATCGTCTTTTCGGGTACACAATAATACCCATTCAACACTTACATAGTCTTAGTGGTTTGTAGTATTGTATCTCTCAAAGCGTGGACCTCTCCCAACAAAAATTTCTGGGTGCACGTCTGCATAAAACAGAATACTTCCAAAATTTGAGAACAGTTTCACCTTTCATAGCTTCAAAATTTTCCGTTTCTTAATCTTAAAATTTATCCTTGTTAAAGAAAACTAACCATTTCTAGAATCTCGGTATTATGATTTTATTTTGTAGGAAAGATTGAGAAATTCGTTGAATTCTTGCTTAGATCAACATTTATTAAGAGTCTTCATCCCGGCGAAATTAAAATACCGCTAATTTTACAGTAATTATGTGATATCTTCAAACACATAAAAGATAATTGAAATATGGAACAAGAGCGCCCTAGACAATATTATTTTGCGTGAGGTACCGTTATCACAAGTCACCTAGTGGTTTTCCGTTTTCAGCTGTTTAGAAACGCGAAAATAAATGCCGATTTTCAAAATGGTTTGAAATCGAAAGCAGATAATTGAGCCGTGATAACGGCTTCACATGTAAAATAATATTGTCTAGGGAGGTCTTGTACCACTTTTTGATTATCTTTTATCTATTTGAAGATATCACAGAATTACTGTAAAATTAGTGGTATTTTAATTTCGGTGTGATGAGGCCTCTTAAGCAGTTTGGTATTATTACTGAAACAAACTCTTCAGTACAAGCTTCGTTTGCCAGTGGAAAATTCGAGAGGGGATCGAATGATGGGTATTCCCTACTCTTAATATATTTGTAATGAAATTATTTACTAATATGATATTGGGCGTGGGGAGAGAATAAAGTGACACAATTGTCAGAAGTTTGCAAATTAATTACAGTAATTCATGTGTATTCTTATATTTACCTTGTATTCTCTATAATGTATGTTAGCAGTATCCCTTAATTCCTCGTATTATCCATATGTTGTAATTTGACATCGATGCAATGTCAGAATTTTTGTTAGTTATTCGTAATTTTATTGAAAAAGTTTTTTAATGTATTAACCCTTTCACTTCGAAAGGAATGCATATGTCCCACGTAGTTTTGGAACAACATCATTGAGACCTTTCTTTCTTAATTCTTTTGCTGTTTCCTATTCCACTAATTTCCTCATGTTCTTTGTATGCTTGATTTTTATATCTTCTGATAGTTGAGAAAAAGACTCGTAAAATGCTTTGTGTGAAGTAGTGTACTGCATGGATATTACGCAGAAGTGAAGAGAAACAACTGGAAGCTTCCGAAATGTAAGTGTGGAGAAGAATGGAACGAATTGACTAGGTAGAGCGGAAAACGAATGAGAAGGTGTTAAAAATGGTAGGAGAAAAAATTAAAAAAAAAAAAACAATTCGAGATATTATTAAGAAGAGAAAGAGAAACTGATTGGGACATTGAATAACAAGGAACTGTATAATGAGGGATGTTTTAGAGGTTATAGTGGCAGGAAAGAGTGGGGAAGGGCGAAAGAGACTACTACAATTAATTGACGATAAAAAAAAAAAAAATCGTAGGTAAAGACGAAGAGGTTAGCGGAAGGCCGTGGAGCATGGAAGCTTCTCATTGCAGGAAGTGACTTGCCAATACCTATGATGATGATGATGATGATGATTTCGCAAGGAGAAAACATTTCTTTAAAAATAGTTCATTTGTTTTTCAGAGGAAACAATCAGTTTAAGAAATTTTGTCACAGCGTATCTATTATTTTCTGTTCTTTAATTTACTATCTTTTATGCTCGTAAGAAGAATGACTCGATGCTCTTGTTTCAAAGGAAGAAGGACGGGGAAAAAGCAAATGATCTGAGATTTACGTTTTTAAGGTGAGCCGCAATCATTGCCTTTAGGGAGTTCGAGCTGGTTATACTTTGTGGTAGCAAGCAAATAGAACAAGAATATTTGAGTTAAGCTTGAAGCGAGAAAGAAGAAATTTTAAAAAAGTAAAGAAAAAAAGTGTTTTTTAGCCATGCATAAGACCACATTTACCTCCCGAATCATACTAATTTAAGGTACAAAATTATGAGCGGTTTTCTTTAACGGGCTCTGGGTAGAAATCTCTTTCCAGTTCCCCGAAGGTTGAATATACATACATACATACATATATATACACAAAGTGCAAGTAGTTATGGAGCTGAATCTCTTGTAATGTTTTTTACTTTTAGACCACTAAATTGTAATGCAGTGTCGTGCCGTTGGGCTCCTTTAGCCGCGTCGTTACTGAGAGAGAAAGAAAGAAAGAAAGAGAGAGAGAGAGATGCTGAGAATAGAGGCAGACAGATAGTAAGAACTAAATGTTAGTAGCCGTGTGCTGGCTGTATATTATCTCTAATACATTTGGTTAAGGTTGAAATTGGTCGTGGAACGTTGCGCTTTAGCAGTCGGGCGGGCGCGCAATGACTTTCCCCCGACCTCTGCAACCTCCTCCCCTCTTTTTCTCGCTCTAAAGAGCCGAGTAATTATATAAGGCTGATAACATAAATCTAGTTATGGTACCAAGATCAATATCTTAAAGAGTTCAATTGAGAGGGTTTCTTTTTTCTTTTGTTTAAAAGTATCTAGTTATTTTCTTTCTATAAGAAGAATGTACCGGTTGCCTGAAGGAGTGCATGAGGAGAAGTCTATAATGCGATGGGGGGAATTAATATATTCTTCGGCTTGTGCATATATAGCTATAATGTGTATAATGTGCTAATATCGCATCTTATGAATTTCAATTCATAAATAACCAAGTATCGTTTATGTGTGTTCATGTAAACGGAGGGAGGCCGAGGGGGTGGAGGTGGGGGAGTCCAACTTCAAACAGTTTAACAGAAGTATTTAACCATCGTTTATCACTACATGACAAGAAATTTGTGAGAAGTTTTATGAGGGAGTATTTTACTGGAAAATTAACCACTTTGAGGAAAGCTTTTATATACGAGGGGCAGTGAAAAGAATTTCGTTGTAATTATTTATTACCACAATATAGGCACACATTCACTTAATCGCCTACAAAATAGGCTATTTGAGAACACATACACTTGTTTCACCGCTCCTACCATTGCTGGAAACAACGCTGAAAGTCATGTTTTGACATGTTTTGAAGTTCAGCCATCGCGTTGGTTTGGATGTCTTCTACGGTAGCAAAACGGTTCACGGAAACGAACACACCCTTCCTTTACCAGCCTACCTACTCACCGGATCTAGCACCAACGAATTTCTGGCTCTTCCCCAAGGACCTAAAATGTAACCGTTTTGTCACCGTAGAAGATATCCAAACCAACGCGACGGCTGAACTTCAAAACATGTCCAAACAGGACTTCCAGCGTTGTTTTCAGCAATGGCAGAAGCGGTGAAACAAGTATGTGTGTTCTCAAGGAGCCTATTTTGAAGGCGATTAACTCAATGTATACCTATATTGTGATAAAAAAAAATGGCTACAACGAAATTCTGGGAACTTTCACCATTGATGTCTGCCAAATAAATATTAAACAACGTAGCGCCTTCTAACATCAAACTTAAAGAGCCTGAAAAATTAAAAAATAATACAAAATTACCATTTTTTATTTTCATTGTTTCTCATAAGTGAAAGGAGATAATGAAATGCAACTTATCAGAATCATAGATAATGTTATTCTACAACAGACAGTATGAATCTAAAGAATTTTCACTGTTGCCATCCATAGAAATTACAGTGTTGCCAGAGTAACATTTTCCCCAAAATCTTAAGTTAAGGCTGCGACTAGAGAAACGAAATCAACTGCATTTGATTACGTATCATGTTGTTTTGTTATCCTGTGAACTACTTTTTAAGTAGCAGTATTTTATTTTAGTAACTGTATGTTAAAACTATTTTGTTTATTACAAACTAAATACAACTTTTATTTTGAAAGTAGTTCATAAGATTCCAAGGCAACATGATACGTAATCAAATGCACTTGAGTTCGTTCCTCTAGTCGCTGCCTAAACGTAGATTTTTGGGGGAATGTTATTCTGTCAACGCTGTCATTTCTATGGATGGGAACACTGAATATTCTTCAGGTTCATATTTTCTGTTGTAGAATAACATTATCTATGATTATGGTAAGTTGCATTTCATTATTTCCTTTCACTTACGAGAAACAAGCAAACGAAAAATGGTATTTTGTATTAGTTTTAGTATGTCAGGCTCTTAAGCATTATAAGGTTCGTACTTTCGAGTAGAGTAATGTTTTTAAACAACAACCACCATCTATACGTCAAGTCGGGTACTTCTGGGACTACCCACGTAACTACTACTACTATTAGTGCTGCGAGTAGTACTAATAATAAGAACTCTCCAGTTTAACATTTTTGATATATTCATTTCTCGCTGTGTGTATTGTATAATATGTGTGCGTGCATGTGTAAAAAATCTGCACTGTATAGCTATTTAAAAAAAAAAAAAAAACTGTAATTAATTCAGTTGGGAGGTAAAAGTTGCAGATTTCAACATATATATTTTAAAGTATAATCCTACGTGCAAGTTGGTTTATGTAAAGTCTCTGTAGAGACAGAAGTTACATGACGAATAAATTTATTTTAATTTTTCCGTCATGAATTGCCGCTGTCCGCTTTTCAGTGACACATCGTAACACGTTTTTAGCTTCATTGACGCCTATTAAAAAGAAGGAAAAAAATATTTCGTTGATATTAAAAAAAATACATATTTGACGATAACCATAGTTAGTGTTTGAGCATAAAAGATAGACAGAAAGAGAGAAAAAATGTGAATTTTACATAGTCAGTGGTGTAATTAATGTTTTTTTTTTTTCATAGTCGAAGAATATGGTGTGCTTAAACGTGTTCATGTATACAACATTTACGTTATTTTGTAACTTTTATGGTAAACGTTACGTGTGCAGAAACTGCTGTAATATGTGATGGTTTTACGACATGCAGAAATATACAGGTTAAACATTAAAAGAAAAATGTCATGATTCGTTTGGTCACACATTTTCGTACATATATTTTAACTACTTGGGAGGATGCTTTTGTGCTATGAAATTTACATTTTAGTATTCCTATTGTATTTACGTATATTTTTCTTACTTGCTAGCATGATTAAATAGTTTATTTATTTCAGTTTTAAAAACATTGTGGAAACGTTGTTATTATTCACTTCGATATCTTTCGTCATCGCGAATTCTGTCGAGAACTTTGAAGCTTAAGATATATAAAACGATAATCATGCCTGTTGTTCTGTATGGTTACGAAACATGCTTGCTTACACTGAGGGAAGAACGTAGACTGAAAATATTTGAGAACAAGATCTTGAGACGTATACTCGGACCCAAGAGAAACGGGAATGGGGAATGGCGGAGACTTCATAACGAAGAACTACATTATTTATACGGTTTACCAAACATTGTTAGGATCATCAAGTCTAGGAGGCTCTTGTGAGTAGGTAATATAGCCAGAATGGAAGAAAGTAGGAACGTGTTTAAAGTTTTAACGGAAGTCCAATCGAAAATCGACCATTAGGGAGACCTAAGTGCACATGGGAAGACAATATTAAGATAAATCTCGCAGAAATAGGAATACAAAGTAGAAACTGGATCCAGTTGGCTAAGAACAGAAGTCAATGGAGAGCTTTAGTGAACGCGGCATTGAATCTCCGAGTTCTATAGGCCATGGAGTTAGTTAATTAGTGAAAACGTTGCATTGTGGTCGATTTTTTAACACGCATGGTTGACCTGCATGGTATCGAGTTCGATTCCCTGTAAGAGCTCAGAATTGTTAGAGGCGATCTGCTATCATGCAGAGGTACTAAAGATAAGAGCTGACATAGGACAAAATCCGGTTTAGTTAACCAAAATAACTTTGAGAGAGTTTCATTATTGGGAGCTTTTGTCTGAGAAGTAAAATTAAGTGCTCTTAAGAGCGAAAGATTTTATTTTATTTGATTTTTGGTTTAGTGCCCCTTTCAGTAGCGAGGCTATGTGGGACGTGGACCTACAGCTTAACATGGAATGCAATCCACCTGAGCCCGGGTCTCCAACGCCAAAAGCACGTGCGCTAACGGTTTAGCAACGGAGTATAACACCGTAGGTTATTTTCTGATTATTTATTTAACTCATCTTTGGACAAAATTTGAATATTCGCTTCTTGAGTGTTATTGAACTATTCTAAATATTATCGCTCTCTACGAACTACAATGGAAAGATAGCGAAGCACGTGCACGGTCATCTACGAGGGCCGTTCATTATATTCTAAACCTAAAGGTGGCGCAATGATTGTGGGATGTCGAAACTCGGTCAAACGATTGCATCGTCCTCTCTTAGCATAAAAGTAACAGTAGAACGCGCTGCCCATTATCATTCGACTTTAGTAAGTTGTGTAATGTTGATTTGCAGTGATAGCTGCGTAAGCTCCACGACAATGCACCTGTGCACAGATCTTCCTTATCAAAAACTGTTATTCAACAGTGCGGATTCATGCTTCTTTCTCATCCCACGATTGTTGCGCCACCTTTAAACTTAGAGTATAATGAATATCCGTCACGTTAGTAATATTCCAAGTATTTACCTTAAGTAGTTTTCTCATACCGGACATTTCACGCCTAGTACAGTCAATTGCAACTGTCCAATATATGACGTAGAATAACGCTTTCCGGACCCCTCCCCCCTTAGAAACCAGAAATGATAAAATTAAGGAAGTATGAAGCAGAAAGAAACAAGAAAATGAAAAAATCAGAGTAAAATTTAAAAAGCTACAGCAAGCGTTTGGTTACTCTTTCTTATGAGGAGATTTGTGTGGAAGAAATAGTGAGGGTTAAGTTAAAAATGAATATTATTGTAACGGATCATTCCGAATTCCATCTAGTTTCATGCTAATCCTATGGACTACAAATGACGACTGATAAACCGGTTCGATCAGATAGACTCTCAGGTAGAACTTAAGAAATGCCCACAATCTCCAATAATATGAGCTTTCAGTAACACTTGTTAAAGAATTTTTTAAATTTCTCGGCAATACTAATCATTTTATAGGATGTCTTTGCTGGCGAAAGAGATCTCGTTGCTATTCTTGATGACATTAAACGAAGATAAGGAAAAGAACAAAGAAGACTAGAAGAACTGAGTTCGAATGACCTCGGAAGACTATATCTTTTTTCAGTATTTTTAAAAATATTCCTTTACTCGAGAAAAAAATGAAATGAAATCTTTAAGTTTAACGGCCCACGGTTATGCCGGTTAGGCTAAAGGACACGGTGATAATGAGAAATTAGTGAAATTTTGGAATTAAGAAAGTGGGAGGAAACGGGAGAACCTCGAGAAAACCCACGAGCACGGTGTTTGTCCACCACAAAGTCCACACAGCACGAGCTGGGATCGAACCAGGACCCCAAGTATCGGAGGTGAACGCTCTAACACTGAGCTTTCGCGCCCCCTCCTTTACTCGAGATTTCTTCAAAGTTTGTTATTAAAATACTTAGTAACATATCCTCATTTTATTGTCCTAACAAACCAATATGGATATGTTGCCAGTAAAATTGTTTAGATTGATCGAGCACCTTGTGTGTAACCATACTATTTCATGTCACGCCTCCTCTCTCCATTATGAAATCCTGGCTAAACGAGCCAATATATGTTGCCAGTAAAATAGATCAGAATAATCGAGCCCCTGATGTGATATCCCTCTATTTCGTCTCGGACCCTCCCTATTACGAAATCCTGGCTACGTGCCTGTGCAAAAACCTAGACTCTATCGATGCTTTTGTATGCCTGTCACCACTGTCTTCTTCAAGGTCAGGGGTTCTGTCTCCTTCTTCACGTCTGTGTATACTGTAGTTTCAAAGAAGTTGTGAGAAAACTATGATGTCTCAGAACATTCAGTTGGTAATTGTTGATCTAGTGTCCATATTATTCACTTCACATTCGCATGAGATAGGATCGAACAAGAGCTTTGTCGTGGCTAAATGGATAGCGTGCGCATTTTTGGCGTAGGGAACCCGGGTTCGTTTCCCGACGGGATTTCATGTGGTTCGGGTCCGACGTTAAGATGAAGGTCCATGTCTCATAATAGTCTCGCTGCTGAAATGGACGTTAAAATCAAATCAAATCAAGAATCGAATGAGAGACCAGTTGTACCCTGTAAGGAATGTACCACTGTAAGTCTGTTTACTTTTTTAAAATTACCATTATTACGGTAAGTTTAATTATACTTGCTACTACTTATACATTTAATTATCTTTAGTTGTGTTTATGATACATAATTGAAGCGAATGGTACAATAAATAGAAGTCCTTATTTGTTGTTAAGGAAGCGTGAAATAAGAAATAAGACTGGAAAGATGGAAGGCGTGGGAAATAAGGTCTTTTCGATTCGTTTCGTAAATTTTGTAGAGGTGTAATCGAGTTTCGATTTTCGAAAAAACACTGTGCTCGTCTCGTTTTGTCAATTTATATATACCCTATATGTTTCTTTCATCTAGAACTTATCAGAATCCTTCAGCGTCACAAGAGGTTCATGAAGTGTCTGATTTATTGTTGAAGCATATTGCGTAATGATTTCCTTACGTTTAAATATTGATAAATGCTGTTTATTGTGCTCATATGATCACTTAATCATTTTTTTTTTTTTTTTTTTTTTTTTTTTTACTATTAATAATGTAACACTAAAACAATTTTTGAGATCTCGAAGACTTGGGTGAATTAAGATTGCCCACGAGACAAAAAAAAAAAAAAATCTTGTCTCAATTTTTAACTCTTTTTCAAGACGCGAAATTTTTCGTCCAGTGGAAAACACTAATTTTTAAACCTTTCGCTGGAGTCGCTAGTTTCGCCCTCATATCGAGCCGTCTTGGAAGCGAGATATTGTGGTGTTTGGAAATGTTCATCTTCCATGATAATCTTTGAACCCACCAGTTGCATTGGGTTTCAATTCCTGGCCGTGATTTGGAGCCTACGTGAATAACAGTTATCGTCCTTCATAACCTAGGTGCTCCATAAATACGCAAAATACAAAAACTGAAATGGGACGGCTGAGTTAAAGCATTTATATTGTGGGGTCACGGTGGTTCAATGCTCTAACCGCTGGTCTAATGGTTAGCACGTGCGCCTTTGGTATACGGGGTCCCTGGTTGGATTCCCGGTGGTAGAAGATTTGGAATTTTGTCTTGGATATGTATGTGTTCCTGTCCTTGTCGAATTTAGTAAAGATCAAAGACGAAACTCGGGTTGCTCAGGAAACTGAGGTATGATCCCGATTGATTTTTTTTTAAAAGTTGTAGAGCGTTCACCTCTGGTGCATGGGGTCATTGCTTCGATCTCAGCTCGAGCCCAGTGTGTTTGTGGTGGGCAAACACCGTGTGTGTGGATTTTCTCGGAGTTATTGCATTATTTGATTCATTTCTCATCATCACCTTCAGCTTAGCCGTCTTAACGGTGGGAAATGAGACTTTATATAATGTCATTAGCATTTATATTCTATATATTGTCATAATTTTTACAGGTATTATTGTATCTCTGTATTCAATTTATCAAATACATGAAACATTTTGCAATACCCTTAAACGGAGAGAAAAAAGGAGTGGGATTATCAGTTATTCATTCAGTTTTTTTTTATTACAAATAAACCTTATTTTTTACGAAATGTTATCTGAAAGTACCAGGGAATCTAGTAGTGTGTGTTAGAAAAAAAAAAAAGGAAAATGGAGATCCAAGCAATTAAGAAAATTATGTTTAGCGGTCAGACCATTTATTTTTGTGGATGACTGTCGAAGAGAAAAACGAAAACCAAAATAGTGAATTATATGTAGTCGTGCTCTAAACATAAATCCCAAACTAATCGAATGATGCAACATCATTTTGTGTTCAATGGAGAAACATTAAAGTTAATTGCTTGCATCGCGAGTGAGGCCATTAGTTTTCCTGTTCATTAGAGACTCATTAACACAAATGGAGTTAAACAAGTGTTGCGACTTTGGTGTCAAACGTCTGGCTTTCCAATTAGTCACAGCGTACGACTGCTATCATCTTTTTGTCAAGTGAAATTCGTGTATATGTAAGAGTTCTTGTAAGGGTGCAGAAGTTAGAATTTAAAAAATCGCTTAAGTTTTTTCACTCTTATCGCTTCCCCATCTTTCCAGAAACAATAGAACTGTTGCCTTTTGTGGAGTAAGTTCTGTACTCCTCCGTGGAAGTTTGGCACTTTGAATTCTCCATGTTTGTATTTCTGTTTTCTTCCTTGCGTACCTTTTCAGCTCTCCTCTATCTACTTTATCCCGTATCTTCTCCGTTGTTTTTGCTATGGAGTGTTGCCATCCATACAAAATCTTTCTCCACTTTTGATCATTTTTTTAGCGTACTTTGCGGATATTTTTTTCGAGTTCGGTTTACCTTTTATACGGAGTGTCCTTTATACAGGGCGTATTAGAAGTATGGGGCCATAAACAAACTCATTTCCAATAATCATAATAATAGATTAAATAATAATTATTATATTACCGTCTTTTTAATACCTTGGTTTCCTTAGCAGCACAGGTGGTGGGGGAAACGGTAGGCTAAGAACTGCCAACATTGATCCTATGCTGTAATTTGTTGCTTTGGCGAACATTTGCCAATCAACTCGACTGCCAACATAAACTGCTAACTAAGAAGTAAGAATGCTATTGGTCGTGCGATGACGTCAAAGTCGTTGGATTAATTATGACACATTATTGGTTGGTGAGCATACACTTCAAACTACGTAGTTTCAAAGTTAGGGATGCGCACGAGACAAGATTTATGGCTGTCTCGTCTCGAAAATGTGCTGTAAAAGTGATGTCTCGACTCGAAAAATGTATATTTTTGTATGGTAAGAGCCGTGTCTCGACTCGACTCGTGCGTATCCCTATTCAAAGTATTCTTCTCTTCTTCTTTTTGTAATTCTCTGTTTCCGAGCGTGCTAACTATTAATGTACCGAATTGTCTGCTAGGACAATGATTGGGCAAACTACGGCCCACGAGCCAGAAGTACCTCCCCTGAAAGGTTCTATCTGGCCTGCAAAATTATTTCTAGTATGACGAATTTAACTTCAATTCCGAGACTCAGTGCATCCTTATTCGAACAAGATTATGAGGAGAAAATAAAATAAAAATGCATGCTAATTGTATTTATCACATTTCTCTTCACAATTGTTTGAATCATTAGTAGAGCTTAGTATTGCAAGAATTGTGTAAACTACACACTGTTGATTTTAATAAATTATATTGGCTTGTCTAAAGTTTTTTCTTTGGTCCTCTCCTAAAAAAAATGCTATTACTGTCTAGTATTTGATACTGTTAGTATAACGTGATTAGAGACAGGCAGCCATAATCGATAATTCTTACGAGGAAAAATATTGCGTAAGGGCGTATTTAAAACACATTTTTAATGGTTAAATGTGTGATACCTTTGCCTTCTATGTAGGTGCAAGACAGCAAAAAAGACGGTAAAACAACTCATTTATATGAGTAGAAGTCCTGCCATCTGTTGTTTGTGTGCACTAGGATCGTCATACACATAAGCACAATAGATGGCAGAACTTCTAATTATGTAAGTGTGCTAGAAATTTCATATGTTGTTCGTTACTCAGTATAAGTATCAAACACATAAAGGTTTGTTCATAGCAAATATTAACAGCTAATACAAATTCCCATTGTCCACTAGTAAAAATTAACAGCTAATACGAATTCTCACTATCAGATACTAGATGTTTGAAACTTCAGGAAAGAGATGGTCTTGGTGTTGAAATAACATGCTAACAGCGGTAGAAAAAATGAGTTGTTTTAACACCTCATGTTTTGCTGTTTAGAAAATGAAATGAAATCTTTGAGTTCTACGTCCCACGCTTATGCCGGCTAGGCTAAAGGAGACGGTGATGATGAGAAATTAATGAAATGGTGGAATGAAGAAAGTCGGAGGAAACGGGAGAACCCCGAGAAAACTCACGCACATGTTGTTTGTCCACCACAAAGTTCACTTGCCGGGGGCTGGGATCCAGCCCGGAACCCCAAGCACCAGAAGTAAACGCTCTACCACTGAGCCACCGCAATTTTTCTGTTTAGAGTTTGATATCCGATGAAAGTACATTAGTCCGGACATACCATGCTTTAAAAGTTGTTGATTAATTTCTCGTACAGTAGGCTAGGTTCTGAAAAGTAGCCTGAAATTACAAGTAAACAAATTGTACATTAGTCTAACAAATTTGGGGAAAACAGAGAATGGCTGGTGCATAAATAAATAGACTGTGTTTATGTTTTACGTAAATTGCATTGGAAAAGAGAGAAATAAATACTGTGAGGCGACGCAAGTGTTCCCGATAGCTTTATTGGAAAATCTATAAGCGATTAGCCACCGCGAAGCTTGCCGACATTTGTTTAAATAACAATTTTAATCTAACTTTAATATGGGAAAATTAGCACTTTTTCTCCCTCTTTTAAAGCCAGAATTCATAGAGAACCTTCTGCAACCAAGATATACGATTAATTAATTTTACAATGTTGCAATAATCAACTAAAGTTTTCGCAAAGGCAAACGTGTAAGAAGCTTGTGATAATGGATATTTTTCATATTAATCTTGTAAACACAAGATATTCACGGTTCATAACGCATATCGCGTTCCTAGCTCGACCTATCGAATACTGTAACGTGTTCAGACTTTCGGTAGCTGTTTCAAGTCTACGTTTTCTTCTTTGTTAGTATTTAGACCACTTTAATCATTTCTCTGCTAAACAAAAAGTTGTATTAAGAAAGTGTACAAATGTTAATCGAATTTTTGGGGTGGTCCGAAACCTAGTGGACCGCCGCGAGGTTGTTTCCTCTGGGTTGCACCCTAGGTTGTGGATAAGAAAACGCATTTGGGAAAATGCGATTCTTAACGGCAAAAGGGGTTTATTTATCTGTTCACCGTGTTTCTGGAATTATTTAGCGGAAAACCTTAAGACTTTTATGTATTCTTCTCCTTGTGTTCTGGGCTGGAGATAAGAGGAATGTTGCGAGATGCGACCCCTTAAGAAGACACAGAGCTTGAGTTTGTTTTTGTTCTCCAGATTTTTCAAAACTGTTAAGGGTAGAACCTTGAAATTTTGTACAGAAGTTCTCCAAGGACCCTAGGTTTACGATAAAATGAATCTTACGAAACCAGAGAAAATTATATAGATATATATACAATTATAATCTTTCAAGTATTTTCCATAATTTTAGCGAAGAGTGCTGCTAGTATAATTATATTAAAGGAGTATTGTATTTCGGTTTCATCTCCAGCACTTTGGACAGTTCTTTCTTACTTCAAATTGAGAATATGCTCTCACAGTTAGTGTAGTGTTTCGAGCTTATGCTTTTGGTGCATGAAGTCCCGGGTATGGTTCTCGATGGGAGAGCATTAAAGCAGTACTTCGGTTAAAATCTTACAGCCTGAAGGTTTTGTTGTATGTAGCGTCGAAACCACTGAGAATATTTTGGTTACTCTACTATGTGATATTAGTAAGAAAAAGCACTACAGCCCTAGGCCCTTGTTTCTCGTCAAACGCTCTAACTTCAATTTCTCCAAATGTGTCACCACCGATAAGCAAGTGAGGAAATCCTATCTCTTCTGCTGCCTACGCTATGTCTTGTTAATTCTTCGTTTGCTACTTTCAGTGGAGTTTCAAGAAGATGGGTTTGGAGTGGGTGTATAGTTGTTTGTGAAGTGCATACGCATTCCTGGATTCTTGTTGTGATGCCGAAAGAATCCAGATACAGACACTTAGCTGCTTGACTGTCACCTTCTAGCAAATCAATCTGACTTTTCGTTTCTTTATATCTGTTTGTTCGGAAAAGTAAAAAGTAACTTTTTTTTCTTTGTCTTCCTCTGACTCAGAGAAGAGACATATTTTCTGTTCTCTCTCACACACACACACTATAACGCCTCTTTAGACTGTTTTATAGTAGGAAAAACATAAACATACATACACATACACACGTATATATTACGAAGTTTTTCCTTCCTTTTATATGGATTTTTTTTTAGTTTTTTGTTTCTTTGAAGACATCAAGGCTTATCGGCAATATTGTAGATGTCACTGTGAAGTTTTTTGAATGTTTATTTTCGTCTGGAAAAGCTCAAAGGAAGACGAAAGTGAAAGCACTCTAAAAGCTGGAGATGACTTCTCCAGTTGGAAGATACTCTTTTCTATGTATGAGATTTTCTTCGTGCTGCTGGAGGAGGCAAAGGGATGAGTCCTCTGCTTGTCTGCCTCCATGTTTGTCCACAGGAGCTGTCGGGTAAGAGAGGAGGCTGGCTGGACCACAAAGATCGATCTCTTCACAGCATCCCAGTGGAGTCTCTTTCCCTTAGGCTGTCGGGGGTGGAAAACACGACGAGTGAGCAGCGTAGCCAACTCTACGTGACGTAAATAAAAAAAAAGAAAAAACAGTCCACATAAACTAAGCATAATGGTCCGTACATTTGGACTTTTCACTTGCTGAATTTTCATTTGTGCGATGTGTGATCAGTACATAGCCAGTTTCGTCGCTGATTGCTGGCTTTCTTAATCAAAAGTCATCTGCTTGTTAATTTATGTTGCTCACAACCTGATGATTGGCGAAGAATATATTCCTGTCGGCAATCGAACTCGGTACGTCACCAATTGTAAATTAACACTAGTCATTCAGGTGCGCGGAGCCCAAGACAGTAAACATAATCATTGCTTCTTTAGCTCTTTGGCTTGACTTAATGTCAGCGTCAGTATTTAAGCAAGTATATTACGATTATACGTATATTAAATTCCACTGTTTAGAAGCTCTATTATTAAGAAATAATATATAACAGGGTTTTCTCAACCTGGTGGTCGCGACCCCTACGGGGGTCGCAAGAGAGCTTCATGGAGTTCGTGAACATAAGCGGAAGAGATAAATATATTTAAAATTTGATACTGGAAAATGTTTTTAAATATTATTTTGAATTTTGTTCTGATAACCATACTTTTATTTTTATAGGGGTCTACATACTGTTAAGAGAAACAAACTTTTTTTTTAACACCCGTGCGAGTTTTTTTTCAACCAAAATTAAAAAAATTACTTTATTTTTTATCATATGACCCAAAATTAGGGGAGTTGTGGAATTTTAAAATTTTCAAACGGCCTCCATTTTGAAACAGTATGACGGATCGGATTCGATATTTGTAATACCAATTAACTAACCAAATTTGGTTTTAATCCATTCGCTTTTAGGAAAGTTACTGTATCCATTATATACAAGAAATGGATTCTACTATTATAGAAATGGATGGATATCGTGAGATCTTAGCAATCGGTATATTAAAAATCCCACACAAGCTTATTACAAATCAGAAATTGTATGGGGGTCGCTGGCAAGTGAATGTGATGCAATGGGGTCGTGATAGGAATTAGGTTGAGAACCACTGATCTATATTATTGATTTTGAGAGCAATGTTACACACTTCGTATAGCTTTTTATTTGGAAACAGTTTTTGAAACAACGATATTAATGAGATCTGGATTGTCTTCATATCTAAAGAAGGTTAAAGAAATAAAAAAAAATGTGTATTTTAAAATAGTAATGAAACTCTGTTCGATTTGATTATGGGGGGCGCGGTAGCTCAGTGGTAGAGCGTTCACCTCTGGTGCTTGGGGTCCCTGGTTCGATCCCAACTCGCGCCGTGTGGACTTTGTGCTGGACAAACACCGTGCTCGTGGGTTTTCTCGGGGTTCTCCCGTTTCCTTCCACTTTCTTCATTTCACTCATGTCTCATTATGACCGTCTCCTTTAGCTTAACCGGCATAATCGTGGGACGTAAAACTTAAAGATTTCATTTAATTTTGATTTGATTATGAATTCGGATCAAACAAACAAAAAACATATAGAAGCTCATCATATAAATTGCGCTGAATTGCCTTGTGTTTGAAATAAGTTGCTTCACTTAGATATTTTTTCTCTTTTCAGAACATATGTATATTTATGAATAAAGTTAGCATTGTAATGGCTATATAACTACATGAATATAGGTTTTTATGAAATGCGATATTTTGCTCAAACCAAAAGTGAATTAATAGGAGTTTTTCTTTTTTTCCAGGTAAGCAATATACTGTGTCACATCATAGAGAAAATATATGTTTAGCCTATGTGTAAGCTATGTGGAAATGTAAGTATATGTTTTATTTATTTAAAAAAATATATATATTATAGAAGCATGGAAGTATTACACACGATTTGAAAAATGATTTTAAATAGTTACGATCTTCTTCCTTTCGAGTATGATAGCCTGGTGGTAGAGTGCTCACATCTGGTACGAACAGTACCTGGTTTGTTCCTAGAACATGGAAGTTTGCACTTGAAGAGTAAGGGAAAACAAAGAAGAAATATCACAAAACTGGATTTTCGAGAAAACGGCGTTTTAATATTGACAAAAAGTATAGGGTCAAAGTCAAATCTTTTGCTTGTTTTTATACATGGACATTTCTACATCTACGCATGCATGGCATATACAGTCAAATAGTACCAAGAGTCACTAACAGATAGGACAAAGCACCCGATAAAGCACACACATGAACATTCCTTGTTTTTTCCCCTTACCCTTCGAATATAATGTCCATGTATTTTCTTGGGACACACTCGTTTCCTCCCACATTCTCATCCTACCAATTATTTTGTAATTATTCACTTTCATTAGTTACCCACCTACTGTAGGATAAAGCGCATAGCCGCTTTTCACGGTAAGCTAGTGGGTAGCACGTACGCCTTGCATGCACATAGTCCAGGTTCGACTCCAAGTGGGAGAGCTTTGAACTTCGAAGGTATGGATGTTTGGATTCTACCTTAAGCTGTAAGACCATTTCATATAGCCTTGGTGTAGACACTGAACTCCAGTCCTAAAAGGCATAAATGTGGGACATTAAATGAAATACAGTGTGCCCCATAAAGTAAGTATAAAGTACCGTACTGATCAGCTCATTGCATTTTATATCATTTCTTATTATTATCCATCAGGTAGACTTAGTTTCTTTATTATTTGATTTTTAATATATATATATATATATATATATATATATATATATATATATATATATATATCTTGGAAGAGCCGAATCTAACAAATCTATAAGCTAGAATGTTATATTTGAGCAATGCATTGGTGTATAGTTACTTTTGGGCCACTCTGTATTTTATTTCTGTACGTAAGTTACCATTTTATTCCTTCTCCGTGTGTTTTGTGTGTGGAGGGAGAAAATTACAAACTACGGTATTTGGTTATGATGTCATGTTCAAAAATTCCTTGTATACGTATCGTCAGGGCTCGAAAAATCCGGACGCCAGGCCATTTCAAGTTTTATTCGTCAGTACTGATTTTTATGTGTTTGAATGAATTAAAAACAAATTATAATAAATTCAATATGAAATGCATAGTTTCAATAACACCTGCAACCTCGTATATTAAATTTCAGTAATATATTTAATGAATTGTTGCCAGGAACTACAATTAAAGGCAAAACATGGAGGCCTATGCATCAAATGGGATAAAGTAGATCCTAGGTTAAAAGACTTTTGAAGACTGCGAGTACAGTGCACTTTAATATCCCTTCCTTGATATTTAATGTAAAAAAAAAAAAAAAAAAAAAAAGAAAGAAAGAAAAAAAGAAAAAAGAAAAAAAGAAAAAAAAACTATTAAAAAGTGTCTGCAAAATATAGAATACATTGTCGTCTTTAAGGATGGAGCGCTTTTCTTTTTAAAACTCGTGTTAAAAAAGGTGGGAATACCTTGTGATGTATATTATAGAAGGGAAGGTTTACGTGGCTAAATGGGGCTAGTTTTCACAACTTTGCTGCATGGAAATGCTTGCTGTGTCTTTCTTCACGATACGCGATTATGCCTTGTATGCGTGTAATTGATGTGTAAATAAAAGATATCGTGTGTTTTATTGATGATAGTAGTAAGCTAGTAAGATTTAGAACGTAGCTATATTACAAGGTTAAAGTTACCAAAGTGCTTGTTAGAAGTTTCTGAGTTTTTAGATTTTTTTTTTTTAATGCATAAAAGTGAGTTTTGTTTCAGTGTAAAACTTATGGAAGACTTCCATACTATGGCAAATCAATACTCAATCTTCAATTATTACATCTATAACTACTGTTTGCAATAGATTAATAAGATCAAAGATAGAACTTGTTCCTCGGACGCTCAATCCATATCAGGAAGCCATTACTCGCTATGCCTAACTGTTTTTGTTCTAAGACGATAAAGGTTGAAACTGGAAATCTTAATTTGAACAACTTCCGGTTTGATTAGATCGATATGGAAAGAGATAGAACCTATTCTTGGGAAGTTGAATCAATTGCAAGAAACGTTATCTCGATAATTTTACCATTTTTGTTCTGCGGAAATTAAAACTGGAAATAGCTGTAAATCTCAGCTACTTGTGGATTTGTTAGAGTCTTGCAGTTTTGATGGTATATTCTCTTTACACGCCGAAGAGATTGCACAAAACAACTTGTAGCTGTCTATTACTATTTTTGTTCTATGGCGATAAATATTGAAACCGGAAATGGTTAATTTTAACCACTTCTGGATTCAATAGAACGTTAAAAGATAAGATAAATCCTACTCTTTGGAAGATAAATCGATTGCAAAAAAAAAAAAAGAAAAAAAGAAAAAGAAAAGAAAAGAAAAGAAAAAGAAAAAACTACATTTCGATATCTCTTACAGTTTCTGCTTTTTAAAAATCAGTATTAAAACCGGAAGTAGTAGTGAAATTTGAACCAATTCCGGTTTTGGTAGTGTTGCGGGTTGTAATGGTATATTCTTTTGACAACTTGAATTATTTGCGGAAAACCGCTTATCGCTATCTAATTCCATTTTGCTCTATGAAGATAAATGTTGAATCCGGAAATGGTTTATTTTAACCACTTCCAGTTTGAATAGAGGCTTAATAGAGAGATGGAACCTATTCTTGGAACGCTGAATCAATTTCAAAAATCAATATATCGATATCTCTTACTATATTTGCTCTATGAAAATCAATATTGAAACCAGAAGTAGTAGCAGATTTCAACCACTTCCAGTTTTAATAAGGTGTTCAGGATAGTCATCGTAGATTGCATTGAGACTCTAAATCGTTTCAAAAAAAAAAAAAAAAAAAAAAACCTTCAAAACGTCACATTCCTAGGGTGTCCGAGGGTGTATAAAACCTAGAGTATTGCTGTTGTTGTACATCAGTTTAACTTCAAAATAGGAAAAGGTTTTTGGTTAAACCTTTAAAAAATATTGAAGTTAAAGCCTCGCATACATTCCGTTTATGAGCATATACAGGATGTTTCAAAACAACACTGACAACCTTTGGGAGGTGATTCCTCACACCAAGATAAGACGAAAAGCATAGACCAACCTGGGTGCACAAATACTTCTTTTCGGAGTTGTAGGCTGCCGAAAATATGAAAAAATGAACTTTAAAGGTCCATAGTTCCAAAACTACGAAACCTACCGTTATCGGGTCGAGACCACTTAAGAACTACTGTGTGCGCTATCCAAAAATACATGTTTGAGAATCCTGCGGTATTCACGCAGCAATTTTTATAGAAGGAGTGTGGCTACATGCATATAATTTGAAGTACTCACCAACTACATCTATAAAAAATTCTTGCGGAAGTACCGCAGGATTCTGAAACTTGGATATTGGGATAGGGGACATACTAGTTCCTTAATAAAGTCTTGACCCGATTACGGTGGGTTCCATAGTTTTGGAGCTATGGACTTCTAAAGTTCATTTTTCCATGTTTTCGGCAGCCTGTAACTTCCAAAGGAAGCATTTGTGTACCCGGGTTGGTCTATATTTTTTGTCTTACGTTGGTGTCAGGAATCACCTCCTAAACGTTGTCGGTGTTGTTTTGAAACACCCTATATAATACTGACCGCTTCAACTATCAGCGTAGATTCATTGGTAAATGTTAACTTTGGCATGATACTTATTATTGCCTTTACATAGTCTGTTTTAGCCTTTATATCTGTGTATATGAATGTATGTTTCTATTTCATTTGCTGTATATAGACTATGTGCACTGTGTGTAAATAAGTTCATGAAAGACCTTCAGTAATGTTAGATTCAAGTAACAATAGACGAAGAAGGAGAGAAATACGCGCATGTATTTGTACTGGTGTGTGTGAGCGTAGGAAGGAGTGATGTGAGGGAGTAGAGAACTGGAGTGTTACAATAAAGAAAATTAGCGAAATTAGAGTGGAAGGGAAAGCTCAGAGCAGCAAGAAAAGATGGTTTGTTACTTAGGAAGGAAGGATGGTTCGTTGGCTTGCTTCTTCTTTTGCTATCTCGCAAAGGGGATGGTAGAGAAAGTGTAAGACTCTGCTACTCGACAACATCCCTTGACCTTTCCTTCCTTCTGACGAACTTCTTTAGTAACATAAGTAAATGTGTTCCTCCGCTCTTTATCTAACGTCTCTATTATTTATTCAACGATAATACTTGCAAACCCACCACACATACAAACTTTGTAAAACTTGTTCGTTCAATTAAAAGCCTAATTTGAATTAACCTCAATTTTCTGCCGACGATTTCTCTTTTTCTTGTGAAAATATATTACTGTATACTTCGAGATTTTTGAGTTTTTGTCCCCTTATGAAGTACGCAGGTTTTGGACGGAAGTTGCTAGTAGAACTGCTCAAGGGACGAGACAACACAAGACAAGAAATAAGCTTTTTTTGTCTCGTCTTGTAACTTTTCTGAAAGTTTTGTCTCGTCTAGTAAATTTTGTGAAAGTCTTGTCTCGTAAATTTAGTTAGAAATTTTGTCTCTTCTCGTAAATTTATTGAAAGTCTTGTCTCGTCTCGTAAATTTAATGGAAGTCTTGTATCGTCTCTTAGATTTTGTGGAAATGTTGTCTCGTCTCTTAGATTTAATGGAAGTCTTGTATCGCCTCGTAAATTTAATGGAAGTCTTGTATCGCCTCCCAAATTTTGTGGAAGTCTTGTGTTGTCTCGTTAATTTTGTGGAAATCTTGTCTCGTCTCGTAAATTTTGTGGAAGTCTTGTCTCGTAAATTTTATAGAAGTCTCGTCTTGCCTCGTCTGTTAAATTTTGTGAAAGTCTTGTCTTGTCTCGTAAATTTAGTGGAAACCTTATTTTGTCCTTTAAATTTTGTGGAAATCTTTTCTCGCCTCGTAAATTTTGAGAAAGTCTTGTCTCGTAAATTTTGTGAAAATCTTGTCTCGTAAGTTTTGTGAGAGTCTAGTCTTGACTCTTGAATTTTGTGGAAGTCTTGTCTCGTTTTTTTAAAAAATTTGTGGAAGTCTTGTCTCGTTTTCTTTTTAAATTGTGGAACTCTTGTCTTGTCTCTTAAATTTTGTGGAAGTCTTTTCACGTCTCTTAAATTTTGTGGAAGTCTTGATTTGACTCTTAAATTTTGTGGAAGTCTTGTCTTCTGTTTACTCTAGAAGAATTCTTTCTTATCTCCATTTGTGAATTTATCTACAAAATTTATGCCTTGATTTTTCTCCTAATTTCATCTAGAAATCATTAGACTTCTTCCGCGTCACGAGAGGCCCACGAAGGATGTAATATAACAAAATTTAAACCATATTTATTATTGAAGTGCAACAACGTCGCGTATCTTTAAACGTTGATAAATGCTGTTCATTTTCCTCGAATAATCACTTTATCGATTTTTACTTTTTATACTATGAATAAGGTAGCACTGAGATAGTGTTTGAGATCTAAGACTTGGGTGAACTAGTGCTGCGACGAGACTCGGGGAATTTCTCGTTTGATCTCGAGTTTAAAAAATATACTTATCTCATGGGCAACACTGCTTATTATTAACATCATCTCCGTTCCACAACACGGCTGGAATGCGGTGCAACCATGAAAGTTCAACCTTAAAGGTAAACGACATTTCTCACCAAACTATCTCGCCTCCGAGAGAGCTGGATTAACAGGAGCACTATGCCAGCTAGGCTAAAGGAGACGGTGATAATGAA
The DNA here is from genome assembly GCF_964235325.1 of Thermobia domestica. NCBI lineage: Eukaryota > Metazoa > Arthropoda > Insecta > Zygentoma > Lepismatidae > Thermobia > Thermobia domestica. The sequence continues at coordinate 84,388,898 of NC_137458.1, read as the reverse complement.
AAATGGATGAAATGGTGGAATGAAGAAAGTGGGAGGAAACGGGAGAACCCCGAGAAAACCCGCGCACACGGTGTTTGTCCACCACAAAGTTCACTTGGCGGGAACAGTGTTTGAACCCACGACCCCATGCACCACCATGAAAAGAAAGTAGTATATTATACATTAATGGTGGCTACCACTGAACCCATTAGAATCGTATTAGGGATCTGTATCGTTATATGACAAAATGGTTTTCTACAATTTATTTTAAGAACAACTACTATTGCTGTTACTACTACTACTACTACTACTACTATTAATAATAATAATAATAATAATAATAATAATAATAATAATAATAATAATAGTAATAAAAAGGAACTCATTCGAATCATCAACATCCTACTATACTTCATGCGTTAACGTCGTTTCATCCTAATATATTTCGCATGTTTCATTTACTGTGATACCACTTTATTGATTCAAATGGTCTGAAAGAATTTCCAAATATATATGTTTTGCTGTTGACTTAAGCATAACTGGCACAGTATATTTTCTTTCAGAAAAAAACAAGTAAATGTATGATGCTGACGTAAGATCGAATAAACTCGGAAATCCTGTTTACGTGAAAAGGCTCTGTGTTTAGCGGGCAGTTTAATCTTGGGGGTGCTATATCAGTCGCTAGTAAGGGTAGGTGGCATAAATGTAAATCATAATCGGTTGGGTCAATCCCTCCGTAATACCTTCATTCGTATTGGCTATTACAGTACCATGATCCCCACCCCTCTTTCTCTGAACGAACATCGCTGTAACACAGGGTCAGCTAACAAAAACCAATCATCTGAAATGGGAAAGCTCTGTTGTCCTTCCACTCGGACTACTGTCTTTTTCATTGTGATAAAGAAAGAAAGAAAGACCAGCGCTTTTCCTGTGCGTTTCCGCTCGTTTTGCGATCTCGCAAGACCGAAGAAATCTTCGCCTGAAAATTACCTCGATCTCAAAGTCACAGAGAACTTGTTTGGTCGTTCCAAAGTACTGATTCAGTTCCGATTCACTCTTCCTGAGTTTTTTTTATTAATTTATATTTTAATTAAGAATGAAGCGTAATGAAATCTAAAATGGACATCGCTGATCCTGCTTATACTAATGGCCATTTTGAGAAGAGCATCACATGAGCTGATTTGTACAGTTCTAATAATACGTGGCCTAATTTATGCAGACAACCTTATTTACGTAACGTACTTGTTTAAAATTTCCCACGGTCCTAAAAAAAAAAAAAAAAAAAAAAAAAAAGTTGTCCACGATCCATTTTCCAGAAGGAAAGTCGTAGGATACTAAGGAAGGCATTATACACATAAAGTGTAGAATCTTGGACAATCTCTTGAGCAAAGATACATTAGTATTGAATATTCGTGACGACTTCTAAAATTTTCCAGACCACTTCATGTAAAGCCAATATATTTTTGTACTATGTAATCTCCAAAATCATTTTCTTACATTCTCAGAATCTCGTAACGCAAAATTCAACTTTTGATCAGATAAGCTGTCTTACTTGCTTTTATGAATATATTAACCTCTACTGTGTTGTGTAACAGGAATTATGGAACAATTAGTGTGTTAAGTAGATAAAATAGTGTGTACAAATGGCATGATAGAAAATGTATTACTAAGAGGTGCATAAACTCCGCCAACAGCTGTAAAGGATTACGGAAAACATATCTTTAGAAATGAAATGGGATCTTTCGGTTTAACGTCCCACGTATATGGCTTTTTGCCCAAGGGAGACGACGATTAAGGCAAGTGAATGATGGAAGAATTGGTAAAATGGCAATGTGAGAGGAAATGAGAGTACCCTGAGAAAACCCATGGACACGATGTTACCCACTACAAACTAACTTGGCCGGAGATCGAACCAGGGGCCCCATGCACCAGAGTTAAGCGCTCTACCACATAGCCACTTAACTCTTCATGGGATGCATTCCTCCTTAGAACTATCTTCATACACTCCTATAGTGAAGTGAAACTAAAGGAGTTTCATAGGAATTCCAGACTTTCGAGAGAGCCTCTGCAACAATGGGAGTTACGAGAAAGTTAAAGATCCCATTTAAAATGGCTCTAGGTGTGCATCTCATAAAGGACAGCTTCTCCATACTTAATAATTCTTTTTTAAGTTATTACGTAACAGTTTTCCTCAACATAGGCCATTGATTCATATGGGACAAAATTAGTTTTAGTTAGTATCCACAAAAAAATTACTTGTCAGGTACATTCATCTTGTAAGTGACAATATATTTAACTCTCTCATTCAATATACAGTACTTTTTTTTTAAAAAAAATATTTAAGTTGAAATCGCAGTTAGATTCTGGTTTTCATATATCAATAGTTTAGAGATAATTCTAGTTCAGTTTGGAATCGTTCTTTAAAAAAAAAAAAAAAAAAAAGATTCCGTTATGTCTTATCACCGATTCGTTCGTTCTCCTAAAATTTGTTCAGGGAGCAACTGTATAGATGCTAGGAAACTGCCATCCTTGAAACTGTTGTTCATTTCTTTTCTGTTCTTTTCATTTCTTTCTTTCTGTTTCTTTGGGAGATTTCTTGTCTTTCTATCTCTGGTTTTCTTCTTTTGTCTCTTTTGTAAAGAGTGTCCATCGATCCAAAGCCTTTGGCCTCCATTATTTCTGGTTCATCAATCGGAGAGTGGCTGCTTGTATGAGGGTCGCACTGATTTTGATGCAGACTCTTTCTTGAATGAACAGCAGCTCACACACACACACAAAAAGATACAAGTCTTTTTTCTTTTTATCTCTTGCACATAGAAAAACAAACATGTCACTGAAATCGGAAGGAAGTTGTTTTAAAACACTTCTCTGAAACAGTGTGGCAAGTGCTTGATGCTAATATATTAACGAATTCTGCATCTATGGGAATCAACTTCCTTGTCGGCTTTATTGGATTGAATTAAATTGATGTTTTGTCTAAGTCCTTTTTTAATCAGAAGTAAAAATTTAGCTCAAAGTCTACTTTCATAATGGTGACAACACAGATGTTACTGACACCACATTTATACTTGTAAATAGTGTTGTTCGCGAAACGAGACAAGAAGTACATTTTCAAATTCGAGCTGAGACGAGAAGCATGACGGTTGTTTCATTTTCTAGACGAGATTCGAGAACTTTCACAAGTCTCGTAGGCGACACAAGTTTACCGAAAACTTAGATCTGTTTTAGGGTTACAAGATTCATAGTATAAAAACTATAAATTGATAAAGTGATTCTACAAAGATAATGAAGAGCATTTATCACTGTTTAAAGACACGCAAGTCATTAGGCGATATAATCCAACAATACACCTACATGTGTTTTAATTGTTGTTATGTCAGACTTTTCATGGATCTGTTGTGATACGGAAAGATTCTGATTACTTTTAGACGAAATTAAGACAAATAAATACAGAGCATAAATTTTGTGGATGAATTTACGAACTAAAATTAGAAAATTTTCGAGACGAAAAATAATTCTTTGAAAATCGAGACGACACTACCTTATTTCTCGTCTCGTCTTGTCTCTAGGTAACACTTTCTTTAAACCACGCTTTATTTTTCTTTCTTGCTTTTACACACAACCTTTTGCCACACACAACAGCTACAAGAAATAATAAATTTTCGATACTGTCACCATATATCAAATTTTCGATTTAACCGACCTCGTATTAATAGACTTTGGATTTAACGAAGATAAAAAATGCGACTAATCTAGCAAATGAAGCGAGAAGAAAACTACCGAGACAAAATCTTTGGCCTGGTTTTTAAAGGACGTGATGAACGATGCAGTTATACGTATATATTATAGATTTATGGTTTTTATACAGTATCTTTGATGATTAAGAAACAACATTCAACGGGAAAGCAACTGAACCTTGAGGCTTTTTTTTCTTCTTATCTTTCTAATATGCAGTTCTAAGGAGGCTTTTTTTGTTACTAATACAATATCTGCATAAAATATTTTACATACTACAGAATAATTTCAAGTGTAATAATCAATTGTAAACATTATTCAGTACCAATGATGATTTCAAAATATTCCCCGAGGGAGGAATTTTAATAAGAGGGAGCGAAAGCAGTACTACGAAAGTACTGGCAACTCAGATTTAACACAATCAGAGAAATGCTTTGGGTGTGAAATTCACCCAGGCCATCCCTGAAATAATCATTGTTCGCAACACAAGTTGCAATTTAAGGGACCTCTGATTTTATGGACACCATTTTGCCCAAAATAGTCTGTTTAATAAGTGGAATTAGATTTCTTTAAGAATTACACACTTAGACACCCTTCGATATTAAGAATAAACATACTGCGCCTTATGCAGATTCATTCTGACGCGTGATTACTGGCATACTAAAGAGTTCGACTAACATATGTTTCCTGCAGTAGTCAGGCTTTAATATGACGCTAATCATACGTCAAAACGACTCTACATAAGACCCACTACAACTAACAAAATAGTAGCATATTAAATGTAAACATTAATGCATCTCACTTAACACTTACTGCTTTAACCTGTTCCGCAATACGACAGATCCATTACATTCAACATTCTTATATCTCAACGTGTTTAATGCTCCTTTTCGGCTAAATGAGAGGAAACCCATTGTTAAAATGTGATCCGAACTACTACCCGCCACAGAGAATCGAACACGCGAGACAACGCGTCGAAAGCAAGCACATTATCCACGCGGCTACTCGGAGGTACTCGTGAGCATTATCGTTTACCGTAATCCCGTATATGGCGAATTTATAGTTATATTCTTACATGATGAAAGCTATGGTGTATGATGAAAAGGTTGTGGTCAGTTCCAATGATTCCTAACATCACTGCAGAAACACACACACATTATATACAGGGCCGGATCCAGGATGGTCTGAGGGTGTGCACCAATAACTATCAAAATAATCAATCACACTGAAATTCTTCAAAGTAAGATGTGACAATATTCTTTACTCCTGACAACACTGATGCATAGAACGGAGGAAAGTATTTTGCAGAACGGAGGGTTGCAAGTATGATGCAGGAAAAAATGTTTTCTCCTCCCGGATTGTGTTTTCTTCCCTACTTGACAATGTTCTATTGTTTTGCTTGGTGAATCCTTTTCCTTATACCTTTAGAAAATTGACTTAAACTTTTGCTTGAACAAAGTTCTGTTTTCTTTTAAGTCCCAAACGGAAACATGATGGCAGAAAGTTTCGGAAAGTGTTGCTATTTTCACTGCTAGCTTCTCATTTTAAATAGTGTATATTTACAACGAAGGGTGTTGCACGTGCACTTTTACACCACTTAAATCTGGCCATATATAATTGTTTACGATTATTAAACAAATTAGGATTTTAATATGCCCACGAATATGCTACATTACTCTATCTGTTGTTTACGTGTAGCTATTGTGCCATTTTTCGAAGAAAAGAAAAAAATTACGAGGGTGTTTCGAAAAATTTCCAACCTGACATGCCATACAGTGCCATCTATGGAAGAAATAATGTATCAGTATCAGACTGCGTCAGTTCGTTGGAAGCAGTCATTTAAATCATTCTACTATTCTAGGTTGTAGTAGAATGAGCGCTGAATCTCATCGAAGCTACAGTCTTTCACTACAACCTTGACAATAACAGGCATGCGGACTAGAGCATTGGTATGTAGCATGCATGATCAACACAAATGACTCATTCAAATGATTACGTCCAACGATCTGACGCAAGTAAACGGTTGAAATTGGTGCATTGTTTCTTCCATAGATGGAACTACATGCCATGAACAGCCTATTTCCAGTGGCGTAACATTTCAATGAAAGAGTGAAAACTTTCAGAAAAACCCTCGTAGATTCGAGATATGTAACTCAAAGTAAAGTGTTTATGTCCCATGTTAAGTCAAAGCCCTTAATTCATATTATCGATATTCACTACTGTACTCTTTCAACTCTACAGCTTTTACTGTGTACTAAAGGATACTACCCTTTTGTTGGAGAACAAATTATGACATTTTCCTCAGAAATGTACTTGAGATTGCAACATCCTCACTGTTTAAGTTACGTTTCGTAAAGATTTTGAAGCAGACAGACACAAGTAGAGACAGAGCCATCGAGAGGCAAAGAAGAAAGAAGACGACTCCGAAACAGTCGAATGATGAGCCTTAACCGAAGGGAGGACGATGAGGCCATTGTGGAAATCGGCATTTTCATCCGACTCGTTGAATTCTATTCTTTTCCCCCGTTCCAATAGTAAGTGGCATCTTGGAAGCGGTTTTTGGTCGAAGGGAAAGCAAAATGGCAATTCTTTAAATCAAGTAGCTCTTCTCCCCTTCTTTATTTCATACCTTCCTCCTCCTTTCTTCCTTCCTTCCTTCCGTCCTTCACCAAAGCAATTTCCCTAATAGGCTGTCATTGTCCAAAAAATTTCCCCCAGTTATATGTTTCCTTTCTCCATCCTCTACTTACTATATAAGAAAGATATATGTCGTTAGGCTCGTATTACGTGATATAATATTATATTTAAAAATATATTCAGTCTCCTACTCTGTCAGATATCTAATTACAACATATCTTGAGCAGCATATCATGTGTTCCAAAATGTTAATATAACATTTAAATATTTTACGTGCAGGGTGGCCCAGATGTATATATGATGTATATGATGTTTCGAAGACTGCAATAAAGCAACTAGCAATATAAGTTGAAAATAAAATTAAATACATTACTCTCATAACTTTTTTTTACAAGAATTTTAATCTCTGTTCTTCACGGCATGGTCCAGCAATACACTATCTAAATCAATACATGCCTGGAGACGAACAGCACCGTTGTCACAAGCAGCCTGACAGACCCGTACTTATATCCTGTGGAACTTTTCTGCGATAGCTTCCCGTAGTTAAGCCAAATTGCATATGTGATATTGATACACTTTGTTCTTTAAAACATCTTATAAGAATAAGCTAGGTGTGTCAGATTGGGGAGTTCGAACTGGACACTCCACAGACTCACGTCGACCGATCCAGCGATTCGGGAATGTTTCGTTCGTCCTGTCTGGCATACGCTAACGGTTCTAAGTCTAGTGACCGTTATCTCCAATCTCAGGTTGTACAAGGGTTGTACAGTGTACATATCGAAGCTTTTTGTCCAGAATTACAAATACTACAGTCAGTCAAACAGTTGATACATAATTATGGACTACTCTGTACTTATCATATAACCTCACATTCGTTTCTTATGGTTGAGAGCTCATTCGTGGCTAAGCGGTTAGCGTACGCGCCTTTGGCGTGGGAGACCCGGGTTTGGTTCCCGGCGGGAGCTTATGTAGTTCGGATTTCACGTTAATCAGTAGGTCCTGTCTCATATAGCCTCGCTGCTGAAAGGAAACTCAAAATCGACTCATTTCTTATGAATGAAAGTATTCTATATAGTAACAAAAATTCACACAACCGTGAATTTGCACACACAAACGACGAGATTCAGTCGCGGCAGACTACGTCGTCTATCTATAAATTCTTGAGAATGTTGTAAAATAAAAATAAATATAAATATATGTTAAAGCCTTATCGAGGTGGTTTGCTTCGGAGTACTGGAGCACAATCTCCTGACCATTTCAGTATTGACAACCCGTCAAACACTGCTGTGTGTGGTGGTTGCGGTCAGGACAGGATACGAGCCTTGAGTTGCAACTACCGCTTTGAGAAAAAGGAATCAAACGGAGATTTGCGCGTAAGATAAAGGTAAAAGAAGGAGGGAGAAAGAGTTGTAGATGAAAGGAAAAAAAATAACAGGAAGCTATTATAAAGGACACTAAGAAATGTTGATTGTTGATTGTTTCATGAAAGTTTTTATTGTAAAATGTGTATGTAGATGAACAAGAAAGACATTCCAAACAGATAATGCTATACAATAGGACCATTAACCAGAATTGATATGCGCAACTCCCATATAATTTTCTGCATTTTCTAACTGAATAGTATAAAATGTTATAATAACTCCTTTTTTCCCCTATTTTAAGCTGCTGCTGTAGACTATTTCACTGAATATTTTATTCATTTATCTCGTCAACTCTATTAGTTAAAATTTAACTACACTATTTCATCTCTCGGGGGACACGATGGCTCGGCGATAGATTGCTTACTCTAATGCAAGGGGTCCTTCGTTCGATCTCAAGTCATGTGAGTTTGTGATGGACAACATCGTAACCGTGGGGTTTTTCAGGGTTCGTCCGTTTCCTTCCATATTGTCATTGCACCGGTGAGACATTTATATGCTGGAAACAGTAGAAATAATTATTAGCGTACCGTAGGTATAGTGAGTAAGGGACAGATAGAATGTCAACAACAACTAGTAGCAAATTTTAGTGATACACGCTCCCAGGAGAGAGACAGGGACATGATCCCACACTGAGTGGAACATTATTAGAGAAAGTGTTCAAAATGACCATCGTGTACACGATGGCCTTCGTGTTTCCTGCACAATAGGCGTATTGCCGTTTACTGAGCATATTCTCGAATACTGTATATACACACGTGTTTCCGTAATTGTGCGATATCACATATATATATATTGATATAAACTATTTTATTAACTGCGCTGCTGAAATTTGGATCTACGGAACTACTCTGTATCCTGGGGAACGTGGTGACTCAGTGGCAGAGCTCGTACCTCTGGTGCGTGGGGTCCATTGTTCGATTCGTGTCAGTGGGTTTTCTTGGGATACTCTTGTTTCGTCCCACATTTTCATTCCACCAATTCTTCCATCATCATTCAGTTGCCTTCATCATCTGTCTCCCTTTGCCTAAAGGGCATAATCGTAGGACGTAAAACTGAAAAATTATCATTTCTACCCTTTATCCTGTTTGTAAAAGACGAACATAATAGTGCATCACGCTAATTCTTAATAAAATTAAATTATTTTTTTTTCAGTTTAACGTCCCACGATTATGAGGTTAGACTGAGAGAGATGAATGATTGAAGCGAGTGAATGATTATGGAATAATTGGTAGAGTGAGAATGTGGTTGTGTCCCGGGGATCGAGCCAGGGACCCCACGCGCCAGAGCTAAGCACTCTACCACTAAGCCACCTTGTTCTCCTCAGCTAATACTCGATATTCACGCTGTTAGATGTCTCTAGCTGCTGCCTGACGCCAATATACGTCACTACCTTAGAATCAATTTGCAGATGGAATATTATTGTGACGATTTGATTTTCAGTTTTAAATACTACATTGTTTTAGCTTAATTATTCCAAAATAGGTGAAGGTCGTAACCTAGCATTAATGTTTGGGTAACCGCAAGTAGTCGGTCGGCTATTAAAAAAAAAGTGCATGTAAACAGTCACAATTCTTAATTGAGCGCGATTGTAACCTAAAAATTCAACAGGCTTATTTAAGTTATTACTTTGTCAGCCATTTGCATACTCATGATGCGATGTTTGATTTAATTGATTGTGCATTATGCTGGTGTGTATTTTTTTTTAAAAAAAAAGGAAGAGACGTAGTAATTACGTTTCATCTCAACTACTACTGCCTCAAAACCGTGGATCTGCAAAAATTACACACGTGCATTTAAACGTACTCAAATTGCTAAAACAAGATTATTATTATTATTATTATTATTATTATTATTATTATTATTATTATTATTATTATTATTATTATTATTATTATTATTATTATTATTATTATACTAATAATAATAATAATAAATGGTCGCCTCTTCGTCTTTCTAAATAAATTAGGACTCCAAAAGTCCGATTTCCCGATCTTTATTGAAGTCTTGAACCTTCAAATGTGACTATCTCAAAACCTACACTTTCCAGATTATCAGGCCTGGTACGATGCCGATAGTTTATTACTGACTCATATTTACGAACTTGTAAGAGAGGGGACATGAATTTGACATTTCACAAACTATGAACGAATATGCACGTCTATAGTTGTGTAGAGTAGAGGTTTAGTTGTTAAAAACTAATGTTTATTTTATTTTCAAAATATTAATTAAATAAAGGCACACATCTAACGTTATATAAATATTACCTTTATTAAGCCTATCTAATATAGCTGGCAGACACATGCACATAAATACATCTCCAGAACTTCAGTGCTGCCATGGAATCGGTTTGCTTTTTTACGTGTGTACATGGCTTATAAGGCCCAGCATAACTTGAGACTTTCCCTATGTAGTAGGTATTTTTTGGCACTGACTGTACATGTTTTTTTTTTATGCTATACATCTTTTTGCCTTATCCGTTGTGCAAAAGCGAATAGTACAATAAAATAATTGAATGTAATATTAGCAACTTGCTGTATAAATTTGCACAGGAATATGAACCTATTCACCCACGCGTACTAGTCCCCTATACTGTCTCACACACACACACAAACAAACGCACATGCATTGTCATATTCTCGCTTGCGTCTCTGTCGACGCAACAGCTGTTGGAAATGGCGTTCCGGAAGAGGGTAAAAAGCATGGAAAACGACCCAGAGAGAGAAAAGGGGGAAGGGGGTGAGTTGTTACAAAAAGGGAGGAAGTTCCTCACTCGTTCCAATCCGATCTCCTGTGTTTCGGATGTTCATTAGAAACGCGGCGTTGGAAAGCTCCATTTAGCGTTCCGGCAGTTTACGGGCAATCGACCGGCCACAATGCCCACAATTGGTACCAATGTACTTCCACCATCGCACCATGCGAAAAGTGGTGGAAAAGTACCACGCATCTTGATATGCTACGTTAACAATGGCTAAACGCTCTCCACTTCACTGCTATTCCACCTCCACTCACACACATACGGACAAAATACACTTCATACGGAGAAAATCTCACAACGACATCTGTTGGTGGCAACAATTATTCCATGAAGAATCTTTGCCTTCTAGAACGCTTCATTGAATGTGAATAATGGTCAACAGACCTTGTGTTTCCTCCTGCTTATATGTGCATTGAAAGAAAGGAAGACAGGTTTATAACTTACAGGAAGATATGGAGCCACAGTAACTCAGCTGTCAGGGTAATGGATCTCTATGGAAATGAATGAGGGAAAATTCATGAACATGTTGATAGTCGCTGAAACTGAAAACCTTTTGTTCAAGATTTGAGTCTATAAGGTACCACCAAATGCCCTGTTTCACTCTCTCGTCGATATTGAATTTATTTGCGTAAACGATAAATTCATGTTCATTGAAACGAAAAACCCTCTGATATCAAATTATTGCTGTCGTTACGTCTGGTGGCTTAAACGAAACATTTCATAATGTTGAAAGCTTGCAGCTTCACGCTGTTCTTATTGGATTCATATCTGTAAGAAACCCGTTATGATGATGGCCTTCGGCAGAACTGAGCCTATAACACTTCTCAGAATTCTTTATCAAACAACGTTTCCGAGATGTAGAAGAATTAACGCTTTCACGATTGGGCTTATTTTTTACAGTCCTCATCAATTAGTATGGAAATCATTCGTATCTAGATTTCTTAATTCCTTCTGAGTAAATAAATATACCTACGACTAGGATTCTTTTTTCGGAGTCCGGACGTCTTGGGTTCGAATCGTACGTAGTCGCTCATTCCATTTATGCTCTTGCCAATATGTAAACAAGAAGGTAATTTTGGTTACCGTGGATCTTACACATTATTTAACAAAAGTTTTAATTATTGTTTCTTTCTTAATTTTTATGACATTTCTCTCAGCAGAGCACATCCTCTGAAAAATTTAAACTCGTAAAATATAATCATTAAAGAAAGCAGAGAGAGAGTGAGAGTGAGCAACTTAAGCTTGAGACAGAATCTTAATGCAATTTGATTACATCCTGGATTTTAATTACGGAACATTCCACTCAATGCTTAAGATTGAATTGCAGCTTTCCTTACCCAGAATTCCTTTTAATTGCTCTTTCTAAAATTACCGCATCCACTCTCAGACTTTAAAGATCTTTTTTCTTTCTTTCTTGTGGAGAAAACAATTTTATGATTCGAAATTCCGTCTTTTTCGTACGATGATGCTAAATGTTATACGTTATTGCTATTATTATTATTAACTTCTACATTACTGCATATTTTGCTTAGAATATTTTTATCAAAATTATTTCATTTCTTCGTCTTAACATAAAATATGGTTCAAACTCTAAACTTGTATAGATTTGAGAAATACAACAAGATATATATTGGTTTCCAGCTTTTCTTCTAAACGTCTTGCAAACTTCTTGTCCCCCTTGAAATCTCATACTATGCACGTCTTTGTGGAATTTTGATTTTGATTTCATGGGGATACATTGAATAAGTGTTTATTATCATCTGTTAAACAGTATAAACTTTAAGAAGTTTACAGCTTTCGCTAGACTTTCTCAGAGGAGGAGGAGCATCAAGTAAACACGATGTCTTAGTGGTAGAGCAGTCATCTCTAATGCGATGGGTCCCTGGTTTGTTGCCAGGTCATGTGAGATTGTGGTGAACAACGGCGTGTTCGTGGGTTTTCTCGAGGTTTTCCCGTTACCTACCGTTGTCACAACATCAATTACTTTAATACCATTCACTTTCGTGAGGGGCATGGTGGCTCAGTGGTAGAACGTTTACCTCTGGCGCTTGGAGGTCCCTAGTTCCATCCCCGCCCAAGTAAGTTTATGTTGGACATCATGATGTCCGTGGGTTTTCTCGTAGTGCTTCCGTTTCCTCTCACATTCTCATTCCATCAATTTTTGCATAATCATTCACGTGCCTAAATCATCGTCTCTTTTAGCCTACAGGACATAATCGTGGGACGTTAAACTCAAAGATTTCATTTCATTACTTCCATTAATCTTTCGTCTCCCTTGGCTTACAGAGCCTAACCATGGGGGTTTTAAAATTAAAAATTTCAGGGGCGCACCTCTATGACTAGAATCATTGTTCTGGTTTAGGATCGGAACCAATTAGTAGCTCGAAATAACGATTAGTGTTATTGCTTTGCAATGGAGAGGTCCCAGGATTCAGTCATCCTGCCTAGGTTTTTTTTTCTAGGACCTTTCTTTTATTCCACGAAGCGAATGCCCGGATATTCTCCTTTTGTACTCCTTCCTTACTTTCCTCCATTTTTTCATCATTGTTTCTAGTGTAAAACTGGTGCAGCGTAAATAAATCCTTTACTAGGTATATACTTTCTTTCTTTCTATTAATATATTATTTCGCATTAGACAGCTGTTTCTGTAGCAAGAAAAATGAATTGAAATAACATATTTTAGTTTAACGTCCAACGTTTATGCTCTTTAGACTAAGGCAGACGGTGATTAAGGCAAGTAAATTATGATGGAAGAATTGGTAGAATGAGAAAGTCGAAGGAAACGGGAGTACCCCGAGAAAACCCATGGACACGATGATGTCCACCATAAACTTACTTGGCTGGGAATCGAACCGTTGACTACACGCACCATAGGTAAGCTTTCTACTACAACCCACCGTGTCTCCCTTATGTAGCAAAAAACATAGAATTTTAGTCGAAATATTAAGTTTAGAATAAATTAATAAGTTCTTGTTACATAGTACAGTATTGGTATCAGGTTGCACGAGAAGTTAAATATAAAATTTCTCTCTCTCTCTCTCTCTCTCTTTTTTTTTTTTTTTTTAATAAAAGATATAAATTATCATTTGAGTACCCAACCTTACTTGTCAAAATTTTGTGACGAAATTAGTATCAAGGATGAAATACACTAACTATATGTCTTTGTTAAACTGAAGTAATTGGTGGTCAGATCACGAAGGGCTATAGCCAATCACAGGGTTTTAGTTGCTGGGTTAGGCGCGGTTGAATACACCAGTTATCATCATTATTATTTTTTTTTTCTCTCTTTAGATCGTAATTCTCTACCTATTAATTCAAGTAAGTTCCCGAATTGCCTCACGATCCTAGGTAAAAATTCACAAATTTTACGCTCTTTCGCGCAAGTAGATCCGGGATCACGTGCATCGTTAACGCTTTTTAAAAGGATTTATAAATGAAAAATGCCTGTTCTTCCGACGGACTGAATGTTATGGAATCTGCAAAACAACACAGGCGTTTGGGTTGTCTAACTTGAAGGGGTTCCCTATAAATTTAAATCCCTCTCCCCTTACGCATTTTAAATATTCTAAATAACCTACGGGCTCTTCCATTCCTACAGTATCCTCAGCCAACGGTATGAATTTGTGTGAACGACAAACAAACAAACAAACAAACATTTAGCTTTGGGTATATACATAAGATACGTTTCGTGCGTAAATAATGTAGCTGCTGTTCTATCCACACTAAGAGAAAGTGTTCAAAAGATTTAAACCTTTGCATTGTTTTCGTTTTCTACAATACCTTGGTGGCACTCATTGCAGTGGAGGTAGTAAACTCCTAATTGCCAAGAACTCGCGTCGTAATATTCCGTTTGTTGACGATGCATATGCACTGATTTCCACAAAGATTTTCCTCACTTTCCTTGTGTTGTGTTTGGTGGAAAGTTTGAGCGCTGCCTTTTCCTCTTTCAGACTGCAGAAGAGAGAGAAAGAGGAACAGAGAATGTTGATTAGAATTTCACGTTTCGTTTCCTCCCTTTCCCTTCTCCTCCTCTCTCTGTTTCCCCCTTCTTCTGGTTCCTAGTTTATTAATTATAATTATTATTATTGCAAAAAGGGAGGGTAGAAGTACATTGTTAGGCGGAGAGACATCTAGTTTTAATGCGTATCTTAATTAAAATGAGTGAAACTAGGGGGCACTCCATGTACACCCTGCACTCTCCAGTTGGACTCGTTACTTTTTTTTTTTTTTTAATCCTCTTCCCCTTTGATTATGCATGAATACCAGTTACCAAAATCAGTTCCAGTGATTCTCTTTTGTGTCACACAAAGAAGCGAATCTATATCGTTCATTCTCTCTGAATAACTGGGATAGTTCGCGGTGAAACTTTATTAAAGATATTCGCTTTTCTCATTGTCTCTTTATCTGTGTTATATACCAGATCAATTTTTGCATGTAATACGCGCCTTTCGCTTGTAGTTTTTGAATTTACTTTTAGAACTTATGTTATTTAGTTTTATACTTATCTGGTATTTGTTCATTTTTACTAATGATGCCTATCGCATATTGTCCAGAAGGTGAGCTAAGCCAAGACAGAGGAAATCAGGGGGATGTGGAGGGAGAGAGAGGTCTGAATGCGTTGACTGTGTGTCACAGTCATAACATTAGGGTGATCTTTGTATAGCAAATGCTCTTATGAGTATGTGATGTAGGTATTTCTCCCCATTCTCAGTTTCAACCTTTAAGCCGGTTGCATATTGACCAGAGGACAGGATAGGCAGGTCGAGTCAGAGGGAGGTAGAGGATGCTGAGAATCCTGAGTGCATTGGCTGTGTGTCTCACTCAGAACATACCATTGTCTATCACGTGTTTATGTGTATATGCAGTACGAGGTTTCGTTGCATTGCTCACAATACTGAACTTTGGCTCGGCTGTCTTGTCATGTGGTCAGTATACAACCGGCCTAAGGGTCACTTAGTTGATTGGTTTGAGTTTAGTGTCCCTTTTCAGCACCGGAGCTATATCAGACATAAACAGACAACATTTATTTTAGAATCAAAATTCAATATGAGTATAAATTAAATTAAAATTTTCAAAATCCCCCTAACATTAGACTAAATTTACCTAAGAGTCGGGATTTCGGGGGAGTCTGGTTCCCTAAGATTCATCCCCTGTGTACATCTATAGACGTGGACCTTCAGGTTAAGATGGAATCCGACCCACCGTAATACGTTCAAAATTCAAGACTCTTCCACTGGGAATCGAACCCTAGACCCTGTACATCAAAGGTATACGTGTGCTAGTTCCGCCTTTATATCCTGACTGCTACATAATAAAGCACAGCAATAAATTCATTGCATGCAGAGGTTGAATGCTACAAACATATAATTTTTAGTTTCTTAAACCTATGTCCAAATATCGTATTCTCTTTATGTCAATAAACTGTACAGGTACGAGGGTATTTTGAAAAATTTCTGGCCTGATACTGATATGTTTTACCACTGGTAATAAGCTGTTCATGGCATATAGTGTCATCTATAGAAGAAATAATGTATCAGTTTCAACTATCTTGTTGCGTCAGTTGGTTGGAAACAGTCATTAGAATCAGCCGCTGTGTGCTGACTTCGCATACTGCATGACAATGCTCCAGTTCTCACGGCTGATATTGCCAAGCTTGCAATGAAAGATACGCTGAGACTTCGAGGAGATTCAGTACTCACCCTACTGCTCAGATTTTGCACTTCCACCTTGACAACAATAGTTGTGTGGGCTGAAGCATTGGCATACAGTATGCGAGCTCAACTCACAGCAACTAATTCAAATGACTGCCTTCAACGAATTGACGCAGTTAGTTGAAAGTGGTACAATATTTCTTTCCTAGATGGCACTATGTGCCATGAATAGTTTAATGAGGCGATAACGTCATTGAATGTCAGTCCGGAAACGTTTGGAAATACCCTTATAAACCTTGTTCCAAATTTCAAGATTTAATATGAAAATCGTGACTTATTAGAGAGAAACGGTAGAATTTCCTTGTGGCTAGGTGTTTAGTATTCTGGACCTCTTAGGATAGAGACCCCGATTTGATCTCCGGTGGAAGTGCATGTTGTTCGGATGCTTTTTTAAATGGTTTGTTCACGTTTCATAAAGTTTCGGTGCTACCGGGTTCTAATGTCTGTGATCTGGATCCTATATTAAACCGTAGGCCAGCCAACTTCTCGTTTAGATACGGCGCTCAAAATGGACATTAATCTCCAAGAGTCATAATAAAGAAAATTGTTGTAATCTTATCGATAATTTGATCTTTGACAAATTGAGACCAAATTGTGATAATCACAATGGCGGCTTTTGAGGGAAAGCACATGAATAAAAATTAAAGTTTTATGGCTACAAATTAAGGAGAAAATCTTACCGAAAGTACTAATTCTTATGTACATTACGTAAGTACATTAGGAAAGTTTCCGTCTTTTAATTTGTAGCGGTAAAATTTTAATATTTACCGATATGACTTCCCTCAGGAACGCCACTGCTTCATTATTATTGCTACTGCCAAATATCAATCTGTCGGTACTCAGTTATTAAGACCGGTGATTTTTTTCGTCAGTTCCAGTTCTTTTTTCATTTTTCGCCTGGACTTCTGCCGTGTGCTCCACACGCGTCAAATATCATAGAAGCAGGCGGGCATCTACGGGAAGCACGTGAGCAATGGAATGATGGTGTATGTTCTGAAGGGTGGTCTGATCTCGGGTCACGGTTTTAATGTGTGAGAACCGAGCCGGAGAAGGGTTTTGAGAGTGAGGAAAAGAGAAAGGGGTTACAAAGAGGGAGAAAAAAAATGGAAGTGAGGGTTGCAAAGGTGGAGTGAAAGCGAATGTAGGGAAATGGTATGAGAGTTTGAGAGCGAGAGAGCACATCAGAAATTCGGAGCTCGAAATTGAAACGGGAACTCGGTAAGCATTTGACTTGCAGATGACCTGGTAGGGCTTAAACATTCATTCACAAGACTTCGTTTCCCCGTCCAGAGATGAAGATCAGAACTCTATTCTCCAACTACGACTACAGAAGAGAGGTCGCTCTCTAATTGGCTGCTCAATAACCCAGGGATCGGCTCCACTCCACTTGGGTGTAGCAAAGGCTCTTAGTGTTTTGTGTGTGTATGTGTGTGCTGGAATTCACACAGAAGGTGAGATTGTGTTGACGTGGATTCAACAATTTCACCCCTCCTCTCTTTTCTTTCAGCGAACTCTTCCCATACCAAAACCCCCTGTCACTACCCTCTCATGTTGAGTCTATCTGTACCTTTCTGTCCCTTTGTGACATCACACTGTTATTTATTTTTTTTCCAACTCCTGTATTAAACTCTGTGCGCGCCTTTACTGTATATATATGTAGCTACTTTTCAAAAGCATTCGATCTCTTGAGGGCATCGTTTTGTTCACAAATGGGAAAGCCACATTAGGTGGCACAAAGCACTTGTCTATTGGGCGTTGGCAGAGTATTCGGTATTCACTTCCTGTATCATGACTATAGCGAGGGGAGTTTAACACGGTAAGTTTTTGCGAGATATAATATATTCTTCATATAATTGGTACGTCTCTTTCAGAAACTTAAAACATAGCTTTTTTCAGCTGTGTATTTATATTTGTCCTTCTTAAACCTCTTTGTAAACTTCATCCACACATTTTTGAATTTTAATATATAACTTAGACAAGGACGGATATGAAATATGTAGAAAGATAGCATCTACAAAATGTTATTAAGCAAACTAATAACTTCCAACCTTTTGTTATAGATCAGAAATTCGGGTGCGTAATCTATGATTCCATAATTGCTGGGCACTTAAAATGTATACACTATACAGCAGAGATGGCGTGAGTCAATGAAAACTTGACCCCGTGACTCACGACACAGTGTGACCCACTGTGATCCACTCTGACCCGTCATCCACCAAAACTCATCGTCATCAACTCTGGCCCATGATCCACGCCCTCCTCTCAACTGAATAATGAGTTTACACTTGTAATGAAACAAGGATGTGAAATTATCACTGATCGGAGTTTGAATTTCTACGCTTAATCGCTAAAGCACCGCTCTGTTACAATACCGGTGGATCTAACCTTTACGATATAAAATGGTAAAGTGTTTGTCATGGGCTAAATTACGATGAATTTTAATTTAATTATCATATATAATTATTTCCTTGTTGAATTACAGGTACTTTTCAGTGTAAAATAAGATGAAATTTGAATGTCCAAAATCAAGGTAAAGTGGCCAAGGCAAAACAGGTGTAAAATTCAACTGTGTCTCGAAAGCCAAGTAACTATTGTCATTATTACTATTATAAATATCGATATCCAAAAGTGCCTCGAGTTTTTTTTTTTTTTTTTTTTTACTTAGGTATACTCATTTTAGATAAATAAATACAAACAAATAAAAAAAAAAAAGAACAATGAAGGTCTTGAAATTAAACCATAGACAAATTCACCAGTGTTCGAAAGATGCTGTCTAGAAGCACTGAAGAGAGTGAGCTGGTTCGTCACGGTGGTTTGGCGGGTCGCGGTGGATGATGGTTCGCAGTAGATAATGTCCTGTTGACCACGACCCACTCACAAATCTTGACCCACGAACCATCGACCTATTCCATCTCTGCTATACGGAATGTCTTGAAAATTGACATCTGATACATCATTGGGAAGATTATGGAAGAGAAAAAGTTGTTCGTGTGGGGCCTCACTTATGAAGACCAAAGAGGTGCTTTCTGCTTTGGTATCGGCAGTACAGGGACCCACAGTTAAATGGTTTCGATTTCGTAAATGGTGTTTCCATCTTATGCTATTTATTCATTCTTCTGTAGATTTAAATTTGAATAAGTATCTAATTAATAAATTGAAAGCAGTTTGTATTATTATCATCCCATCTTACCCAGTGATAGGTTATCCCAAAGTTTTTCAACCATTTTTTCCTTTGAGGCACACCAAACAGCGCTTCAAACTTTTGCGACTCCACTCAGGGCCGCTTTTCCGCTTAGGCACGTGCGTAGGGCGCAAAAGATTTGGGGGCGCAAAAATTGGAGGGCCAGAAAAGAGAAAAATTAAAATATGCTGGTGCAGAAATCGTCATTTCCGTTCGGTTGAGCTATCTTGTTACAAACAACTAGATCTCGGCTGCTAATGTAAATGTGATACATATAACTTTTGTTAATTAAAAATAGAGATTTATATTACTTGATAAATAAGATATTAAAGACTGAGAATAACTAGGGGTGAAAACAAACTATTAATTGTACTAATATCAGGAAAAGTACATGTTTTCTGGTCTTCCTAATGAATTCATTCCTTAATATCTAACTAACATCCTTCCACGTCACATCAAAGAAAAATATTATCGAAACAAACAAATATAAATTGTGCGCTCACGCAGCGATGCGACGGCCTATTTCAACAATAATTTACAAGACTGAGAAGTGTAGTCGTCACTTATAATAAATACATTATTAATTGCATAACACTTTTGCTTTTAGGAACTAGCAAAAATATATCTTCTTTCCTCCCTTCCCCGCTTTGCTGTACTGTTCCCTACTGAGTCTGTTAATTATGATGATTAGAGAACAATACTGAGAAATATATATATATATATATATACAGGTCAATATGAACTTTCTTTTTTATTTTGATGTGAGGAATCTGATCTCAAAATATTGTAACATACATACACATACACACACACACATATATATATATATAAAGACTCTTAAAAGCGCATAGAATAGAAACGTTCCTTTGTATCTTCACTTCGTTGGTTGAATAAAAAGGAAAGGACACAACCCTCCTGCAGACAGATAACCCTTTTCCCTCAAGTTACATTCGTGCGCGTGAGTCGCATTCTTGAATTTGTTAATGCATATTTTCTGTTTGCATTTAGCGAGAGCAGTATATAAATGATACCTTCATCATCATCATCATCATCATCATCGAAGAAAAAGAGGGAAGATGCTTTCAGCAGTGTAAATGTAACATCTCAGAATACTCAAGAGCGTGTGGGTTTGGTAGACGCTGTGCTGTTGCATTACTGAAGAAGGTAGACGGAAGGTGGAAGAAATTTACTTGGAAAGGGTTATAATGTAATTGCACCGTCGTTCTGTGTGCTGGGGGGGGATGGGTGGGGGGATTCTTCTAGGGAACAAGAACAAGAAGAAGAGAAATTTTGTGACGAGCTGTCAATTAACAGCAGAAGGTCGACACTGAATAGCTAATGTCGTCTTGGAGAAGTTTCGCACCGTCGAGCAGGTAGATAGCAGTAATTTCCTTTGCAGATACACTTCCAACTGAATCAGCGTATGTATTAAAACCATTAGACATAATAGCGTAATAAGTTGTGTGATGTATTAGTCCCACGTGTCAAGTTTATTACGACAAAGATAAGTGCATTTACTTTACTTGCAGAAGGGCGAGAGTCACGTATATCTTTATGATGCACTACCTGCATTAGTCAGGAATATAATTACGTATGGAGATCAAGGCCCGAGAATATAGCCTTAAGGTTTAAGTGAATATAATTAATATTCCTAATATTCAAGGTAGATTATTATTGTAAATTACTATTTAGGACTTATGCATTATTCTTTAAATTTGATTATATACGGTAATTTAGTCGCATTGCATTAAAGAAAAGGAAGATTTAGCTTCTCTTACAGTGGCGTAGCGTGAGGAAACTAAATCTTATACAGACCAGATTGTTTATTTGTTTGTTTACGTTTAGTGTCTCTTTTCAGTACCGAGGCTATGTGTGAGGGCTGTTCAGAAAGTATCAGACGTTTTGGCCTATCGCAGCAGTGGGCGGGGCTAGAGTCGCCATCTTAGATCAGAACGTTGCCACGCTCAATACGCATCCAGCTGTTGTAGTGGAGGACTGTGATGCTCTTATTGTGCTTTCTGTGACATGTTACAATGTGCGCTGCAATAGAAAATCCCGCCTCTTGTGAGGTGCATTCTGTGATTAGGTTTTTGTTGGCAAAAAAGAAAAGCCAGTTTAAATCCATTGCCAACTGTGTAAAGTGTACGGAGATGTGTGAAGTGTATGCATATGTCCACACACAGCCAAGCGTACCTAAGAATTTTTGGATAGTTTTGGATGAAAGATGTTCGATCACCTACCATACAGCCCGGATTTGACGCCGAGCGACTACCACCTCTTCCCAATGATGAAGACACGGCTCGCTATACAGTGCTTTGATACTGACGCTGAACTGCATACCGGTGTAAGCCAGTGGTTGAAATCGCAGGTGGCAGATTTCTGACGCAACGGCATTGAAAAGCTTGTGCCACGGTATGATAAGTGCCTTAATTTGCGTGACGATTATGTGCGAAAATAGTTTAAGAGTGTACCTTTCTCATTTATATATAATACAATTTGGTTTGTTCTTTCTGTTATTTTTTATTTCAAAACGTCTGTTACTTTCTGGACAGCCTTCGTATGTCGTGTACTATACAGCTGATGCCGTGTGCACCAACGAAGTTCAACTGTTGAACGAGGGTCATAACCAAGCTCGGTGAAAATGTCTGTTGCACCAACAAAGTTCAACAAGAGAAGTCTCGCTCAAATGGTGGATAAACTTGGTTTTAGCTTGAACGGTCGAATTTGGGGGTTTAAACTTCTGTGATCCAAGTCAGTCTGTTTACATTCAATAATGTCTTCGTATTTTTCCACTAATGAAATTACAATACATTTCTCGTGTCCGGAAAAAATTTTTGCTCGTGGTTTCAATATTTTTTTCCATCACAATTACGATCGCTGAAATTGGACTACTCACAACTCTATGCACACAAACTCGAAAGTCGACAAGACCGGCACGCGGTATGTTTTCTTCATTTGTCACTTTGTTAAACGAAGATTAGAGACAAAATACGACAACCAATCAGAGTCGATTTTACAAATTGATCGAAGTTTACTTAAACGAGATGTACTGAACTTCAACTTTCAGTGGTGCAACAAAAGTCCTCGAACCACGTTTCAACTTAAAAGTTTAATGTTGAACGCGTTTGAGCGAACGCTCGTTTAAACTTCGTTGGTGCACACGGCTGTGGAATTAGAATTCCAACCATTGTAGTGCGTTCAGTGCTCTCCCACTGGAAATTGCACATGCGCTAGCCACTAAAGCAGCGAGGATGGCTGTTAGGGAGACCAAATTTGTACATTTTGTAATTATATTTAGCTCGGGCTGGTATTCACTAATCTCAGTGAGGACTATATTAACTCCTACGCAGCAGTCCATTGGACTACATTAACTCTAATGAGGACTGCATACACAGCAGTCCTATGCGAGGCTTGCGTTAGCTTGCTCTCGCTCCTATTTACCTTATTGGGTTCGCGCTTACTAAGGATCTTTTCAATTACGTTTGCACTCGCTTGTGCTCGCGGTCATTAACCGCATTCCGGGCTCGCGCTCACTTAGACTCAGATTCGTGCTTGCACATGCTTCTACTAGTTATTGAGTTCGACGCCAGGCTCATAAATTGGGATTCTCTTGTGGAGACCTGTCTCATGAAAGTTTTCATCTCTACATATAAAACTTTCTTATTACGAATATATAATTCAATCGCCATGACATTTTTTGTAAGACAGATACAGTAACACGTACTAGTTTTTCTCTGAAGACCCAAAATAAGCAATAGCTTCGTATACAATCAGAGAAGTTTCATTGTTTACCAAGTCCCTTTCGTCGTCAAAGATTTTTTTTTTCAAATGGCCAGTGCTCTAATGAACCTGCCTGCAGGAAGTTTTTTCCTTCTTCTTCGTCTTCTCCTTTTTGTTGCAGAAGTAGACGAAGCAACAGAGACAGAGGATATTCAACGAAGAAGATGTGATTGTTTGCACAGACCAGTTTTGTGAGGGCTGTGAGTAAATAGAGAGAAGGAGACCCTCATCACAAACTAGTTCTCTCATGCGGAGGAGAGAGAAAGAGAGAGACTGATCTTCGAAAATTACCTTCTTAATCTTTCTTTCTTTTGTATCTCTCCACTTTTATTCTCCATTCCCCTTTGTGCACCATCTTATGTTCTTTACTCTTTGCGTATTTCTTATTTTATATATAAGACTTCAGTCGTTGGAGACCATTGTCTTTTAATAACTGTCAATCTATACACAATGTGCTCAGTAATTGTTTCTGTGGAAGAACCTTCTTTGTCGATTTATAAACGAGAAGTTTCTGATGTTTTTTGTTAATCGTTGGGAACTGCGCCTCGTTATTTACTAACCAGTGTTTGCTCTCATATAGTGCATAACACAAGATGTCCAAGCGAAATCCCATTTTGACCAATTGATATCTTGTGGGAACCCATATGTCCGCTTATGTCTTAGAAACGGGACTACTGTGAGATTCTTGTGCAACACTTCTTGATTCCTTGCGGTTTAATCTCAGAACATTTATAGATGTATAAATGTTGTTCCGTGTGGCATGTACATACCATTGAGAGCTAAGAATATTTTCATTATCCTTAAAATTTCTACCGAGAGCTTGAATCATGAAACAGCGCTTAACACATTCACCGCCACGTGAGCTCACAATATGGCTCACAATAAAGTGTTCCTTGAGGCCACGTGAGCCTTATATGGCTCACGGAAATTTGGTCAATGAAGCCCCGTGAGCCACTCATGGCTGACGCGTTGAGTTGTCTCTTAGATATTTTTTAGAAGCCCTATGATTCATATAAGCAGTTTTTGTGTATGGGAGATGACGAATTAAACCTTGAATCTTAATACATATTGCTTAGCTTACGGAGTAGCAGTCCATATTTGGCTACACTGAGAACAGTTGAAAAGCGAAATTCAATTGCTTAGTTTTCTACAATGAATCTTGCACTTATTCGACCTTGGAGGAAGAATTGACACACACACACACACACACACACACACACACATATATATATATATATATATATATATATATATATATATATATATATATATATATATATATATATATATATATATATATATATATCACTGAAATAATCACAATGCTGCCAGCTGCTCCCTTCCTCGCTGGATAGAGTGATCGTCATACAACGCACAAGGTACCCGGATCGATTCTAAGTAGGTATATAGGTTATTTTATAAATCTAAATTTCTACATGTTTATATACAAGAGGGACGGGAGATGTGATTTTACGTTAAGATCGTGGTATAAAGGATTATTTCATGCACATTTCCGTCCTTTCACATACTTTCTCATCTATGCCTTAGTGAAGTCATGACAGAATCCACAATTCTTCCTCCAAAGTGGAATAAATTCAGAATTCAGTACTTGTCTACATTGAGAACAGTTGAAAAACGACGCTCACCTTGCTGTCGTTCAGCAAGATATTGTTTGATTACATATTTCTGTGCAAGATAATTTGATGCTTGCATGTTCTTTACAGAACAATTAACCTTTTGTTTGAATTATATTGCCATTCTTTACTTATGTACCACGGATGGCTCACGGGTCCTAGAGTAAAATGTGTAACTTTTGGGCTCTTTGAGTCACATATGACTCATGCACTTTCTGGCGACGGAATGTAATACAATTTTTTTTTCCTGTTTTCTTTACTATCATTGGGGCCAGTAAACAAAAATTAGTACAAAATTTACTAGTGGCCTCCGGTGACCACATTACAAAGATACAAGTTGAAATTCGGCTTGGGCAGTCAATGTGTTAATTGAATGGCGGATAGCCAGCAACAACAGTGACTCGTGCTATGTTTTCCTCACTATGTTAAATGACATGCAACGTTAACTTAACAACAATGATAGCTTGTGCTTCAGATACATACATACCAAGTAAGTGCTGCTCTATGCTTCCCACTAAATTAAATGGCAGGCAACGTTAACCTAACAACAATGGTGACTCGTGCTTCCAGTACGTATACACCAAATAAGTGCTGCTGATTTCCCACTAAATTGAATGACAGGTAACGTTAACGTAACAACAATTGTGACTCATCCTTCAAATACATGTGAACCAAGTAAGTGCTACTGTCTTCTCACTAAATTGAATGACAGGCAATGTTAACCTAACAGCAATTGTGACTCGTGTTTGAACTATTGCTGTGTTCTTCGCATTTAATTAAATGACAGGCAACATTAACCCACCAACAGTGGTGAGTCGCCCTTCAAGTGCTGGTATGTTCTATCTATTAAATGGCAGGCAACGTAAACCCACGAACAATGATGACTCGTTCGTGGGTTCAAGTGCATATATCTGTACAAAGTAAGTGCTGCTGTGTTCTCACCACTTAATTGAATGGCAGGGAACGTTAAGTTGACAATCCAATGATGACTCATGCTTCAGGTATAGAGAAGTATTTAATAAATGTATCTGTGTTTTTTTCTGGGTCTATACATTTCTTATCATTGACAAGTATAAGTCACATCCACATTTTTTCCCCGAAAATTGTTGTGTATACAAGCGAGAAAGTGATATTATATTGAAAGTAAGTATCCGGTTTTGCATATTTCTGTGTTATATGCGTAGCGATAGTTGTGCAGGTTTACTTGTGAAAGGCTTGTTTGGCACGTGAAATATTAAGAATTCATTCTAGTTCATTTATATATAAATAAATTAAAAGTAGGATAAGAGAAAGAACATAAATAAAGAAGAACCGAAGAAACAAGAATAAAAAATGGAAAATGAATTGAAGAAAGCTAAGAAATTAAGCAGAATATTGTTTTTAAAGCGTTTTGAAAAAGTAATTACTTGGAAGAAGTAAAAGAAAAAGTAAGTATTAACTTAGACCAAATGAGCGTTACAAAAAAGAAATTAAGAAAAGGGAAAAAATAAAAAATCGGAATAATTAACTTCAATAATTTTTTGCTTTTTTCGCATGAAGAAAGAATTTTGTTTGGGAAAAGAAAAAAACATTAAAATTATTATTTCTATAGGTACATTGCTAGAACAATCATATATATATATATATATATATATATATATATATATATATATATATATATATATACAGTAACATAAAATAAAACTGACAAGGGGAAGCGACCTTCAATTCACAATTTTTTGGGGCTCTAATTGATGTATGAAGACTTCAGTCCATTAAAAAAAAATCGTACCATGCTCTTATAATAATTCTACTCTTTCTTTTTCTGCGCCTCTCTTCCAAGATTCCAACAAAACAAAAGAAGTTGTCAAGAAGGAAAAAAAGATAGATAAAAATGTGTAAGAGACAGTAGAACCACGAAAGAAAGTAGTAATCAATGAATGGGCGTACCAAAAAAAAAAAAAAAAAATGGAAATTGAAACAACAAAAATGAAGCGTACACAAGCTTGAAAAATCGTATATATATAAAGATTGCTTAAAAACCCATTTAGGTAATTAGCTTTTTCCTTTTTTTATGTTTCCATGGTTGTGTCACGTGTCGTCAAAAGATTAATGAAAACTGAAAGTTTTTTAAAAAAAAGTTTTTAAAAACAAACAAAAAATGATCAAAAATATTAAAGAAAGTTCAGAACAAAATAAAAAAGAAGAAACACTTTCTGTTACATAGGCAATCAACTTAATGAATACTGTGTTGGAAGTTAACAACATGAAAAATGATAATAATTTGAAATTTATTCTGTTACAATATTAACATAAAATGTTGATCTGGACAAGTAGTTCAACCGTTTACTCATATTGACATGTTTTTGATTTAAACTGATCAAGAAAAAAATTGCAATCAAATATGTGAAAATTAAATTAAATTTTACAGTTTAATGTCCTTTAATTATACCTTTTAGACCGAGGGAGACGATTATTAAGGCAAGTAAATAATTATGAAATAATTGGTGTAATGAAAACTTACTGTTGTCCACCATAAACTTACTATGCCGGGGATCGAACTAGGAACCCCAGGCACCAGAGGTAAGCCTTCTACCACTGTGCGCAATCAAATATGTGTTTCGTAGTGTATGATATATGGACAACCAGGGCCGGATTTAGACTTGGGTGAAAAGGTACACCTCCCCTTTGTTGTAAGTATACACTACCTAAAGTGAGAAGCTGGCAGTGAGTTTTGCAAAATATCAATAGTTTGTCAATTTTCTGAAGGTTGAAGAAAAGGGATTCACCGACAACAGACACTTAGCATTTCCAGAGCAATTACTCATTCACACCACAGATGCCTAAAGTCATTTTTAAAAAACAAGATAAAACTGAGTGTCTAGTAAAATTCCAAAATGAAATTTCGTAACTTTTTTCGTGACCTTTTCTTTACCAAATCATGAAATTTCATAACATTCTCAAGAGCAAATTTTGGTGCGAATTACGCCGAAAGATAGAAGCGATAGAAGCGTGCACTGCTTGCGATTTGGTAACGTCTAAAGCCGACAATAGACATTTTTGGTGGTCAATTCTGCCGTTTTGTAGAACAAAATTTTCCAGTCTGTACTTATATTTGTACAGACAGAGAAAAAAAATCGTGACCCAAAAGCTAAATTTCGTGACTTTTTCTTGACTTTCATGACCGCTTTCTGATTCCATGACTTTTTCGGGACTTTCGTGACTTTCGTGACCAATAGACACCCTGTCAATTTAATTCAAATGTACTGGCAGTTATTTGGTGCACCCTTCCTCAGAAAATCCTGGATCCGGTCCTGTGGACAACTATGTGTTTTCCTTCGTAACAAAGGGTATGGGATTCGAAACCAATAACTAGTCGCCCTTACTAATATACTATATTTTCCGAAAATAAGTCAAACTTTTTAAAACTCAAATTTCGCCTATGGAAAATTAATGATCTGCTTAAATTGGCGACGTTACAAAAATTAGCTTTTACGAGATTTCATTTGCCATTTAAAATGAGCTAATTTCTCCATTTGACCCGATGCATCTCACCCCATGACCTCTGAAATCATTTAGAGTCTTACAAGAACTTTGTGATAACTGTTATAAGACTTTATTTTTTATTATAAGAGATGAAGAGTTTAAATCCCAGATTTATTATTTAAAGACTCTACCAAACAAAACATTGCAATATTATTTCATAGTATTTATGTAACAAACAAAACCGTTATTTTTTAAAGCAATTCTTGATTTTTCATCTCCCAACAAAGTGCCCTTATTTATCAGTCTAGGGAAATAAACCGTCTGGAGAATCTCAGAAACATGTTGAGTTCAAAAATTTGTTGTAATAAGTCGAACTGTGTAGCCTCTGTGGCTCTGCCGATGCGGATGAGCACACATCCAGAAGATACTTTTGCAACGGATAGGAGTCATGAAAATGTGTAAATTTGTTGAAATTTTCATTTTTTTCAACGATATTTCAAGAGTTTCTTCACTCTAATGGTCATTCGAACAGAGTAGAGAAGAAAGGAAAAATATAGATAGTTTTCGGAAACAGGTATTTCTGATAGTAAACTCAATGGATATCATGTGAGAAATCGAAACAATCAGTTAAAAAGAAATCTTACGTTATTCATTTTTTTTAAAAACTCAGTATAAGCTATTCAGCATGTCATTACATTTACGAATCCCAACATGTTTGGCGAAATTTTATGAATCTACTAAAAATATGATGTGTCCAAAAGTAAATAAATATATTTCTATCCATATTTAAATTAAAAAAAAAAAAGTTGTTTCACATGGTGTTGCTTGTAATTAAAATGATAATTTATTATATTATAATAAATCGAGTTTTCTAATAAAAATGCCAAGCAATATAATTAATGCGAAAATATTTCGTTTTTATGTCATGTTAAACAATGCGACCTTGTTTTGACACAGGTCCAGTTTTTTTGGTACGTGTACACAGTAAAATCATTAATTTTGTTCGTGTGTTATTTTGTGTTCTGTTGTGACAGTCAGTAAAATACACACATAGACATACACACTCTTGTGAATATATCCAGATAGAGTATCTCCCATACAAAAGAGTCTAAAAAAAGTCAGTAAGGGGTCAAAATGGGTACTAACAGAACTACGTGCGTTTTTGTTGACATTTTATGAGGCGTAATGATTCAGGAAGCTCTGTTCGTGGGCTAAGCTCGGATGTCACCAGAGGTAATTCATGGGACAGAAACAAACCAACCTCCCTCGTTCCTCCCTCTGCAACCCCCTCAGTAAAAGAGGGATTCACCTTGCCACGTGTTTCTGTAGACGTAGAAGTTGTAGTGTATAACCTTGTGACATTTTTTCCTTTTTTTGGTGTTTCTCGTGTGATTTCGTTTTATTTTGTGTGTGTATGTGTTCGTTGTATTACCATGAGTCCATTTTTGTCCTTTTATGACTGGCTATAAATTACAAAGAAAACAAATAAACCAGATGTAATCTGACTGAAGAGTTTTCGATGGCGACTATTATACCTTTTGTTTTTTGCTTGTTTCTATTTCTCTTGTACGTAACTCCGTTTCATGTTGTGCTTTCTGTTCTTGTTCCTTATTCATTACTTTTTGATTACTGTTCATTACACTCGTATTGTGTGTGTGTGTTTTTTTTAGTTAGAATAGTTATTTTATTATGTGTTTCCAATAAATTCTTTTGTTATAAGGAAAAAGAATACCCGATAATACTTGCTGAGTTACAATAGAAATAAAATTATTATATTTCAGTAGGGCTATATTATTTCTTTTCGGACAAATTTTATTCTACTTTTTAAATTTGTGAAGATGAAATGAAAAATATCAAAAATATAGAAGGTGAGCCAGATATATATGCAAAATATTGGTAAATAAACGAGTTACTGCCTCCAAACTTTTTTATAGCCGAGAAATGGGTGCGTACTTTATGACATCATAATTAATAAGCACCCAAATTTATACACTATACGGAAGGGCCCGAAGAAACAAATTATCAGTGTATATAACAGTACTTTGCAGATACAACCTAGCTCATTTTCTATATTTTTGATAACTAATAAGCGTGTTTCATTCCTTCATGCGTCTGTTGTAAGCAATACGCGTGATTATTCCTTCATTTTCTGCAATCTCTAGGGATGTGACACTTAGGTTAAAACATACATAGTGCATATATTATTTGTTGTTTTAACCATCACGATGTGCACACAACATATGGTATTTAGCAGATCAAACATAATATGTACATATCTTTGATGGAGTCCTGCTAATTTCACAGTTACATATATGCATGTAAATACATTGTGATCTGGTATTAAAAACAAATAATCAGCTTAGATCAGTAGAAAATATATGTAATGAACAGTAATTGGCTCTGTTGATTGTGATTATATATATATATATATATAATCAGTAAAATGAAAATGAATGCTGTATGTTTTTTTCTACAATACGAACAACATAACGATTGTTAGTTTTAATTAATAAATAGAGGGTTACAGAAAAAAAGGAAGGGACGCAGAATGGAAGTTTAAGTGTGGCTATTGTTTAACGCTTGCCGTTACATTTCGTGCGTTTTCCGCTTAAATGAATTTGCATGTTTATTCGTGTTGTTTCCGATCGCTATATATAGGAAGGATTGGTAAGTACATACACATCATATTTGTCCAATTGCCAGAATGGAAGATTGGTGTACGTGCATCTCTCTCTCTCTCTCTCTCTCTCTGTGTGTGTGTGTGTGTGTGTGTGTGTGTGTGTGTGTGTGTGAAAGAGTGTGCATTGTATGGTGCGGGTGTGAGTTTGTTCGAAATTAGGCTTTTGCCCTTGCCGCTTTCATCAATGTTGACGACATTGCTGAATATAGATTGCTTAATTAAACAAACAGCTCAGTTCATATAATAGCAGTAATGAATTACGGCGGGACAAGATTAGCCACTGGTTCATTTTTCCCCCGTGTTCCCTATTTCTGCTAGTTTACTGTTGTAGCTAACTCATTGCTTACCCCTTTTCGCTGCTCGGCTACTAGATATACGTAGCTTTCTCCCTCTTTTTTCCTTCTTTTTGTTGAAAATAAAAAAAGGGAAACTTATGTACTATTTGTACGTACATTTATGCTGTAAAGTGTTCAATGTGTTTTACTGTTGAGGAGGTAGAGTCCATTTTGTTGACTGTCTTCCAGAAGAATTTACGTCATTGTTATTTATGACATTCTTTTCAACTGTTCTTTTTTTTTTTTAATTTCAAATCAAGTAATTAAAGTAAAATGCCTGGGGAATCATAAGCGAAAGAATTACAGGGTGGCCCAAAAGTAGGTGCACACCCCTGTATTGATCAAGTATAACATTCTAGCGTGTAGGTTTATTTGCTTCGGCTGTTCCGAGCTTAAGATACAAGTAAAAAGATATTAAGAACAAATAAGAAAGAAACTAACTCTACCTGGTGGATAACAATAAGAAATTATATAAAAAGCAATGGGTTGATCAGTACGGAACTGTATACCTACTTTTAGGCCACCCTGTACATCAAGGGAAAGTTTAAATATGTACAAGGTATGTCAAAAAGGTCTTTACAACTTTCAAAACTCATACTGATTTATTTATTTAGCTTCTAGACATTGTTTTGGTATCATTTTGTAGGAAAATGCATCGTTTTTGTTTTTTTTTATCTTATACCTA
This sequence comes from Thermobia domestica, assembly GCF_964235325.1. NCBI lineage: Eukaryota > Metazoa > Arthropoda > Insecta > Zygentoma > Lepismatidae > Thermobia > Thermobia domestica. Next base: position 84,356,900 of record NC_137458.1, on the reverse strand, counting down.
AAGAGGATCAATTTGGCTTCGATTGGTGATGGGGCATACATCTTATCTGAAGTCTCATTTGCTCTACAACATCTTCAGACGTAGGGGGACGACCTGAAGATTTGTTGTGTCTCACCGAACATCCAGTTTCAATAAAACACTTGTGCCACTGATAAATAGTAGGCCTACTGGGAGGATCTTTATCATACTTCGTACGAAAATTACGCTGCACAGTTATCGCAGACTTGGATTTTTCAAACCAAAACACAGAGCCAGCACGCTCGTGACCAGTAAAGGCAACCATCTTTGCTGCAGCTGTCGCTATCGCTTGCGATGACTTGTTTCTCAACTAGTGTACTGTTACGTGATTCAATACATGATTTATTTTGCTACAAAAAGTGTTCCAGAAGTTTTGCACAGTGGTCTCTTAATTTTTTTTTATTTGTTGCAGGAGGAAAATGAAGTTGTTTGTGAACATATTTGGAACATTTAGCTATGAGTTGGTATATAAAACCATTTTCTTTTATTTAGAGGTGAGCCATAATGGACCGTGAAGTAGATGTCATTTTGCGACAAACGGTCGGTGATGGAGTTCTTCTTCAAGACTTGCGATGACTCCGCCACATCGATTCACAAGAAGTTGCTCTCTGTTTATGGGGAGAACACATTGGATCGCAGCAGTATCCAGCGGTGGTTGCAGAGGTTTAAAGAAGGTGATTTCTCTCTACTGGACAATCCACGATGCGGTAGACCATCAACGGCAGTGAGTGATGTGAATAAGGAGACCATTAATCAAATCATCCAAGGACAAGCTGCACAATTAATAAGGACCGTTACTGTTTGTCATGGGACAAGCTGCGAAGTGCCATCAAGACCTACAGACCATAGCTTCAGGGTAAGCTCATCAGATTACACCATGACAATGTCAAACCCCATACAGCCCTTGTAATGCAGGAGAAAATCACGAGAATGGGTTGAAAAATTGTTCCTCATCCTCCGTACAGTCCGGACTTGGCTCTGTCTGATTTTTTCCTCTTTTGTCGTCTGACTGCGCGGTAAAACATTTGATAGTGAGAAAGACCTTATTTCCTGTGTCAAGTGATGGTGTAAAAGTCAATCCCCAGAATTTTACCAAAGTGCATTTACATCATGGAAAGAACGTTGGACCAGATGCGTCACAGCTGATGGAGGCTACATTGAGTGGCTCAATGCATAGCTAAATGTTCCAAGTATGTTCACAAAAAAATTCATTCTCCTCCGGCAATAAATATAAAAAAGTAGAGACTACTGTGCAAAACTTTTTGAACAACCTTTGTACAAAATGACACGAAAGCAATATCTGTAAGATAAATGAATAAACCAATATGAGTTTTCAAAGTTGTAAAATCTTTTTGATACACCCTGTATTTCCCCCTTTTTCTTCTTCGCTTGTCCGTTAACAAACAGGAAGAATAAAAGCTAGAGGCCACAGCATTAGACTTTCACGCTCCTATTCCGTAAATTAAAATAATATTCATACTGTCAGTTATTACTACTGAACTATTCATTTATGATATATAAGCAAAATCGCCTAAGTCGTTTTTTTGAAAAAGTCTCAGAGAAAAAGCCTCATCCTCAAGCAGTGACGTACACAAGCCATCATCAAGGAAGAGCTTCTATTTCCCAAGTTCAAATTATTTCAAATTTTTTCTATATATGTCTTTTAATATGGTAAATGTATATATATATATATATATATATATATATATATATATATATATATATATATATATATATATATTTCATAATATCTTATTAAAGGGCTGAAACCCGGAAATGCCTTCTGAGTACGCCATTCCTTCCAAAAGTTAACTACTCAGCTTGGATTTTCTTTTTATAAAGTAGAAGCGCCCGTTGCCTTATTGTAGGTTTGCTAATGAAATATGAGTCATTTTCGAGAAAATTGTCCGTGAAGAATTTACCTCCAAGACTAAAATACTCTTTATGATTTTTTTCCAGAGAAATGATATATCGTATTATAGGATTGTTAATGAAACAATAATTCTCGTTTTTATTGTAATGTTCGAATATTAGGATTACACTTGGAACTTTAACGTTGAAGTTAACGTACTGTATCGTTTAAACATTAGCTTCTATGCAACTTGATACTTCCTAGCTTCTATGCAACGTGATATTTCCTAGCTTCTATGCAACGTGATATTCCCTAGCCTCTATGCAACATGATACTTCCAAACTTCTATGCAACGTGATACTTCCAAGCTTCTATGCAACGTGATACTTCCTAGCTTCTATGCAACGTGATACTTCCTAGCTTCTATGCAACGTGATACTTCCTAGCTTCTATGCAACGTGATACTTCCTAGCTTCTATGCAACGTGATACTTCCTAGCTTCTCTGCAACCTGACGCCTCCTAGCTTCTATGCAACCTGACGCTTTTTAGCTTCTATGCAATCGATGCATCCAATGATAGAAGGATATGTAGCTTTTCTTACTTCAAAACGTTAAGTATACTGTAGTTTCTCATGATACTCTCCTGTACATTTACGAAGAGTGAAAATGCAAATACGTCTGCGCATTTCACCAGAATTTCTATTGTTTGAGTATAAAGTAAAATAAACACTACTGAAAGACAGTAAAGAAGATCACGCGATAACATATCCTTTTATTATAAGCAACCAACATTTATTTTCTACTGTGCAGGTTATAATGAAGCTAGAGAATGTTATAGATTTTAAGCGGGACACATGGCTAGTCACCGTTAATTTTACCGTTATTCATGATGGTGTTAACGAATTAACTCCGTTAGTGAACTCGGCCGAGATAATCAGTCTAGCTTTCTGTTGGAACCGGCAGAATTAAACAAAAAAAAAGTCGCTGTCATTCAAGAATTTTCGTGTGGAGTAACGGATGGATATGCAAGCAGTACAATCTTACAAATCCCACTGCATAATCTTAATAAAAGGTAGAGGTCGCCGCACTAAACTTTCTCGTTCACATTTAATATTGTGTCATGCTACAGCTATTATTGAAGCATTTTTTAAATAATATATGAACAAAATTATAATACACATTTTCGAAAATTTCATCCGAAGAAAACTCAGCCTTCAACAGCAAACTCTTCTTTGTGGATTGTTTTTTTCATGAAGAAGTACTCCTACCGTATTGTAAAGTTATTAATGGCGTATTTATGACGTCTGAACAAAATTCCCTGAACAAGTTTTGAGAAAAGTATCCGAAAAAAAAACAACACCCCTTTTAATTCTTTTTTCATCACAAGTGTCTGGTATCATACTATAGAGTTCTTAAAGAAACAGTGAATTATGATGTATAAGCAAAATAGTTTAAAGTGGAGTATGAACCACTGCAGTTTGATGCTGTCTCCCACTAATCCAACCTAAAATCTCGTGTACGAAAGGCACCAGTGGTAATTACTAGCCCAGGATGGAGGTTTAATATGTCGGACAGATTAACATCAATAATAATTAGTTTCAACTTCACATAATTCTATAAGAACGCAACACATTTCAGGGCGGCAGTGGAAAAATGCAATGAAATCGTTCAGTTTAACGTCCCAGGATTATGCTCTTTAGGCTAAGGGAGACAATGATTAAGGCAAGTGAATGATGATGGAAGAATTGGTGGAATGTGAAAGTGGGACTAAAAGGAGAACCCCGAGAAAACCCATTTACATGATGTTTATAACCACAAACTTACTTTGTCGGGAATCGAACCAGGTACTCCACGCAGCAGAGGAAAGCGCTCTACCACTGAACTACCGTGCCCCGCAAGGTGGCAATGGCTCAGTGGTAGATGGTAGATGGTACATCGTACATGGCGTTCACTCCGGTGTATGGAGTTCCTGGTTTGTTCCCAGCTATCATCAAGTGACCTTATTGTTGGACAAACACCGTGAGAGTTCTCTCCTTTCCCCCACTTTCTTTATTCCACCATTTCATTCATTATAACCACAGTCTTCTGCAGCCTTGAAGCATAATGATGTGACATTAAAATAACTAACTAAACTAATTCTATGGCCTATGGAACGCGGAGGTTCAATGCCGCGTTCACAAACGCTCTCCATTGATTTCTATCCTTAGCCAACTGGATCCAGTTTCTACTTTGTATTCCTATTTCTGCGAGATCCATCTTAATGTTGTCCTCCCAGGTGCGCCTAGGTCTTCCTAAAGGTCATTTTCCGATTGGTCTTCCAGTCAAGACTTTGAAAGCGTTTCTACTTTCCTCCATCCTAGCTACATGACCTGCCCACCTGAGCCTCCTAGACTTGATGACTTTAACAATGTTTGGTAAATCGTATAAATTATGTAGTTCCTCGTTGTGAAGTTTCCGCCATTCTCCATTCCCGTTCCTCTTGGGTCCGAATATTCGCCTCAGGATCTTATTCTCAAATACTTTCAGTCTATGTCCTTCCCTCAAAGTAAGCGACCATGTTTCGCAACCATACAGAACAACAGGCATGATTATCGTTTCATATATTTTAAGCTTCAAATTCCTCGACAGAATTCGGAACAACAAAAGATTTTGAACTGAATACTAACACGAATTCCCTGCTTTTAGTCGACATTTAATTTCTTCGTGAATATGATTTTCGTCTGTTAATATTGACCCCAGATATTTGAAAGTAAACGTATTTATTTAAAAAAAAAAAAACGAACTTTTTTTTTTAAATAACACTACTTTCAAAATATACTTAGTTTTACACACTTTAATTATATTTTCTACTCAATATCTCCTTTGCAAGGAGGAACAGGAATTTATAATTTAATGGAAGTGTACTTACACGTACGACGTTTTGTGTTTGATTTATGTTCGTTTTGGGTAGAATTAGGGCGTACTCTGTCTTCTCTATCTCTTTCCCTCACACACACACACACAAAAAAAAAGTATTGACGTGACGTACGACGCAAAATCTAAATAATAAAATAAGACATGTTTCCGTAGGAACCAGAACGTTCATGAATTATTTTGATAGACACGGGGCAACGGAAACCACGTCGCTGTCGTTTGATTCTCTATTACCGTACGTGCTGTTTCTCACTGCAGAATTTGGACTTTTTTTTTTCATCATGGTTATATAGAGTACACCAATATGAACCTCGATATTTTAAAATGAGATAGAAGGAAAACTACGAGTGATATTGAAATAATTTTTCTTTTCTTTATTGTGGAAAGCAATCAATGCAATATGTTTCGGAGATTATGTTCAAATGTCCTCCTCCTCTGCTTCTGTAAGTGAAACTGGTTCTGAAAGTCCAAGTTTGCATCAGTTTTGCACACACACATTGCGCGGTGAATTTGCAATGCTGCATTCAATGTTGCCTTTCAGTTGACACATTGTTCTTCACTTATTCTCATAGACCAGAGACTTGATATAAATCCATAGAAAATAATCTCTCCTAGATAGTCCAAAGAATCACTGTAAGTTTTAATTTCTTCCGGTAGATGTAAACCGCTGGATGATATTTTCTGCCATCTAACGGCGAGATGTGTAACTTCTATTAACTTTGTTTCAATAGTGGAAAATGGGATATGGGTATATACTGTTAAACTCACCGTTACCCGTAAATATGTTAACGTATTCTCTTCGATAACGAATTCGGCCGTGATAATCACTCTAGCTATATATTGAGAATAAGCAGAATTCAATAATTTGCTTTCGTTCAAAAGTTATCGTCTAAGAAATAAACGGATGTAAGTCACCGTTACATGTTCAGATGTTAACGGATTGGTTCCATTAACGAATTCAGTCGTGGCAATCCCTCTAGCTACATATTGAGAATAAGCATAATTCAATAATTTGCTTTCGTTCAAAAGTTATCGTCTAAGAAATAAATAAACTGATGTAAGTCACCATTACATGTTCAGATGTTAACGGATTGGTTCCATTAACGAATTCGGCCGTGGCAATCACTCTAGCTACATATTGAGAATAAGCAGAATTCAATAATTTGCTTTCGTTCAAAAGTTATCGTCTAAGAAATAAACGGATGTAAGTCACCGTTACCTGTTAAAATGTTAACGGATTAACTCCAGTAACGAACTCAGTCGAGATTATCACTCTTGCCATTTATTTGAAAAAAAAAAGGACTTGAAAAAAATAGCTTCCGTTCAAGAGATGTGTTAAAGTGGCGTTACTGTGTGAAGTTACGGACGTATCTATGTAGGACGTATTAACCTTACAATATTATAAGTTCTACCTGAGTGGTCCTAATAACCCAGAGGGAAGAGATCACATGATCTAAGTAATCACATCGCCGTTTTTTTTTTTTTCATTCAAGAGATGTGGAACGGTTGAGTTACTGTGTGAAGTTACGGACTTATGTACGGACGGATCTATTAACCTTACAATATTATAAGTCTTATTTGCATGATCCTAATAATCCAGAGGCAAGAGATCACGTGATCTAAGTAAACACTTCTCATCATCATTTCTTCAGTTCAAGGGTGGAGTTACTGTGTGAAATTACGGACGTATGTACGTACGAACGTATTAACCTTAGTGTTATAAGTCCTACTTGTGTGACTCTAATAATCCGGAGGGTAAAGGTCCCCGGTTCGACCCCAGCTCTCGCGAAGTGGGCTTTGTGGGGGACAAACACCAAGTTTGTGGGTTTTCTCGGGGTTCTCCCATTTGCTCCAACTTTCTTCATTTCACTATTGCATTCGTTTCCCATCATTACCGTCTCTTCTAGCCTAGTCGGCATAGCGTGGGACGTAAAACTGAAAGATTTCACTTCATTTAATTTCCAGATGATGTAAGTGATCTGTTCACATCATCATTTGCCAACAGAATTTGTCCGGCAAACTTTTTCGTGCAGTAAGTCCGGACTAATATGGTAAATTTGAATAGTTTCTATGATTGTTGAGTTGTGTATCTTTTCCTGGTGATTTGCAACAGATTACTGCATACAGCTGCCACAGTTTAATCTCGCCAATCCAGTCTATATTGCCAGAAAACGTTTCAAAATTTGATATTCTTATCAGTAAAACCTATATATATACACACTTCTATTCTAGTACCATGGAGAGACTGCATAGCAAATACATTTGTCAGTTGCAGAAGACATTGGAAAAAAATGATTTCCTGTTTTATATCCTGGTAACATTTTTATTTTCAAATATATATGAAGGTAATATACAATGTGTCTTAACCATACGTTATCTGGAATTGACGAATTTCTATACATTTCTGTTGTTAGAGATTATTGTTTTATTTTTATTTTCGTATTTGAGTTTCCACAATGTTTGTTCTTGTTGAGCGAACGATCGTATTGTTCTCATTCTCTGCTTGTCCGTTTCATTTGTAATATGCCAAATTCAGAGTTTGCTTCTGTGTTCGCCCACATCGATATCGCCTCTAAACATTTCAGGTTAGACTATATTTGCTGACGTTTTGTTTTGTTTCAAATTGAGTTTTCCGTTTCTCCCTCCCGTCTGTACCATTTTCGTCACTTTTTTTCAAAATAATGACAGCTGTTAGTGCTTTTACTGATTATTTTCCCTTGTCTCGTATACTGTCCAATTATCTTTATTTTCAAACAGAAAGCTATCAGAAACATAACCGGGGTATTGTTTCGTGTAACGTACTCAAGAATAAGCAGGTAAAAGAAAGAGGGTTGCGTTAGAAACCACATATATTCGTTATTCAAAATGCTCGGCTTGTTGAAAAACGTAAGAGATTATTTTGCTTAAAATCTGCATAAAGAAGTGATTGCCTGTATAAATACAATACTAGACAGAAAATATCTGGTTAATTGAGAGCTAGCAATCATCTGATGGATTCTGTGTGTAAGTCCCATGCTTATTCCTATTGACTAAATGGGCAGATGATTAATAGTGACGGTGAAAGAATTGGTGGAATGAGAATGTGGTTAGAAATGATTTGATTAAACCCGGTATTTTCGCACCAGGATTACTTCTTTATACTTCAGAGCTACCACACTTTCCTTGATAGATGTAGTGTGAAGAACATGGCATTAACGGCTATATTTGCTAATTTAGTTTTCGGTGTCGAAGCCGATAACAAGCATGGATGGGCAGCAAGCCTGTATCCAAGCGGGGCTGGGGGACCGGCCCCCTGAATGTTTACCGCCCCCCTAAAATTTTCACGGTAGACTTGCAATTGAATTATAATATGGTGATGAACTACAATATGGATGGATCGAGCCCCCTTAATTTCTATCCCCCCCTACATTTTTGTGCTGGGTACCACCCCGATGGGCAGACAGCTTTTATATAAATGTAATCTGTATTTTGCACTGTTATAAACTTGTATATAGGCCTTATTTTTTTATACAATAGTTCAGCATGATGTCATACAGTAGTTCCATTATCATGTCATTTGTAAATATATTCAACGACAGACCGGAGGATAGACTAAACTACTGCGCGCTAAATTTAGTGGATTTCGATAAGAGAAATACAGACTTCAAGCGTCCCTATTCATCGTTTTATCAAGAAGCGGAAATCCAAAGTCAATTTCGTTGTCATAATCCGTTCCATTATCTCTGTATGACATAAATAGCGGGAAATTAACATTCAATAGATGTAAAACGAGGATATTAATGCACTGCCCGTGAATATAGGAAAGCTGAACGAACTTTATTTTTTTCAATGTAAAAGGCGGGAACACGTTAAATGCAGGGACGCAAAAGCAAAGTACAGTATTACTGTATACCAAATAAATTATAATTTAAACCACATAACTTGCGAACGGAAACAGTATATGAAATGAAACAGAATTTGTATTTCTTTAAATGGGAGAACTGAAGTACTCTAGAACTTCATATAAGAACCATATTTTTTCCAACTTACGTAAAATAAAAGAAAGCAGAAAGAAAATGTTCCACTTAAATCTATTGGGAACATTTTTCTGGCCAGCTTCCGAGAACAATACTTTGGGCATCAGCCAAAGCCACTGTTGATACATGCTATCGCATCCGGGGCATTGTGCCAATGTTATTCGTTCCCCCACGTCAGCAGTCGGCTATCCTTTGTCCTTTAATCTCAAGAATGGCGAGTGAAAAGGAAATGTCGGAAATCAATCAACGTGCCTCTTCTGTCTTCTTCTTCTGTTGGTTTTTCAATTATTTTTTTTTAGGTCTTTATTATGGTGACACTTCATCAATAGGTTTCTCTGCTATTGGAATCGGGGTAAAGTTTGCAGAAACAGTTACAGATATGTCACTTAATTTATCCTCGCAATACTTTTTTTTTTTTTTTTTTTTTAACGCAGACTACCAAGAGTGGGTCATTTGGTACTGTTAAGATTAAATATATCTGACAAAAGAAACAATTTAGAAACTCTTACAAAAATCTACAGACTGGAGTGAACAATACAGAATAAGACCAACAGCTATTTATTATACTGTCATCTAGGAGAGACACCCGGAAGGAGGGGGGTTAATTTGTGCCCAGAACTTAAGAAATCTTAAATGAAATCTTTGAGTTTTACGTCCCACGATAATGCCGGTTAGGCTAAAGGAGACGGTGATGATGAGTAATGAATGAATTGGTGGAATGAAGAAAGTGGGAGGAAACGGGAGATCCCCGAGGAAACCCACGTACACGGTGTTTGTCCACCACAAAGTTCACTTGGCGGGGGCTGGGATCGAACCCGGGACCCCAAGCACCAGAGGTGAACGCTCTACCACTGAGACACCGCGGCCCCTACCCAGAACTTAAGAGTCTTCATCCCGGCGAAATTAAAATACCGCTAATTTTACAGTAATTATGTGATATCTTCAAATAGATAAAAAAATAATCGAAATGTGGAACAAGAGCGCCCTAGACAATACTATTTTACATGAGAAACCGTTATCACGACTCACTTATCTGCTTTCGATTTCGATCCGTTTTGAAAATCGGCATTTATTTTCGCGTTCCTAAACAGCTGAAAACGGAAAGCCACTAGGAGGTGACTTGTAATAACGGTACCTTACGCAAAATAATATTGTCTAGGGCGCTCTTGTTCCATATTTCAATTATCTTTTATCTATTTGAAGATATCACATAATTACTGTAAAATTAGCGGTATTTTAATTTCGCCGGGGTGAAGACTCTTAAAATAGCACGTTCAATTGGCACCACCGTAAGGTATACGCTGTAATTAAACATGTTTGGCACATTAATTTTTTTACAATTATGAACAAGATTAGAAGAGTAATTACAAAAAAAAAAAAAAATACTGTGGTGGACACAGTGTATATCCCCCCTGTTTATAGAAGAATAACGCGTTTTCATCAAGGTATTTGTTTACTGTTGTTTATTTCTTGGAGTTTAGCGTCCCTTTCACATTTAGGCTATATCAGTATACCATCTTTAATGTCCCATGACCGTCCCCAAGGTGGGGCAAGAATGGCAATTGCTTATCCCTGGATTTTCTGAGGAGTTCAGTTCTTTAAGTACATGTCAAAACAGATTTGCGTAATTACACATTATAGTATTGATTATGATCATAATAAATACTATAGTACTATCGTAAATTTACTGTAGTTAATAAAGTTATGCAAGCTTTCCCATTTAGAAAGAATCCCGCGGGCGTCCATGCTCACGGTAAAATTGAATGATTTATGAAAAAAAAATTGCATAGAGAATGTGGGAGATTGTAGGTATCTGTGGATTTTCTCATGTTATTCCAGTTTTCTCCCACATTCCAATTCTACCAATTCTTTCATAATCATTTACTTATATTAATCCATTGTTTACCGCATAAGTTTTTAAAATTTGTTTGTGTTCAATATTAAAATATGTGTTCAGTCATATTAATTTGTTGTTTCTTTTTCTTTTTTTTAGGTGAGTTTCTCTATTTCTGGAGTTCTATTAAACCATTATTATCATATACTTGGTAAGTAGATAATTTAGTTCTACATCTGGATGCCAGGGCTTTGTTTTACGTATAAAAGAAGTGTTAATCTTACATCTCGAGTCTGAAATTTAATAATAATATTGCTGTTAATAGTAGTGACTGATATCATAATATGATATTAAAAACTAGCCGACCAACTACACTGGTCTTCTGCGTATAATGCAAGGAAGTGCTCAGAAGTCTTTTAGCTCTCTTAACAGAAACAAGTCAGTTTTGTGATGGATCTATTCATGTGTTCAAGATACTTCCTGTTCAACTTGGTACATTTTTTTGCTTCGCTTCTGCAGTTTGTTAAAAAAAAAAAAAAAAGTGTCAATCCTTGCATTTGCAGCTGCAATTACTTTTAAAATGTTACAAAAAAAATGAAAAGAAATATTTGATTTTACGTCCACGGTTATGCCGGTTAGGCTAAAGGAGACGGTGATGATGAGTAATGAATGAAATGGTGGAATGAAGAAAGTGGGAGGAAAGGGGAGAACCCCGAGGAAACCCACGCACACGGTGTTTGTCCACCACAAAGTTCACTTGGCGGGGGCTGGGATAAAATGTTACATAATGTTTATCATTTTAGTTTGTTTTTTTCTTTTACTTTTAAATTTGGGAATAGGTAGTAGTCAGATGGGGCTAGGTCACGTGAAAAAGATGCAAAATTCAAGGTTTCAAAACGTAATTTAGCAATTTTGTCCATTCAACATTGTACTTGTGAAGATAGACAACTTTTCGGGATAGCTTTCCAAGGTGTTTTTCTCTTCAGTTCTCGGGTGAAGCATATCTAGTAATGATGCATAGTAAGCCCTGGTTATGATGTTACTTCATTGTAGATAATTAACAAAGATTGTCGCATACTGATCCAAGGAAACACTAGCAAGAATCTTTTGAACTGGACTTTTTTTTTTACCTGAAACTTCTTTGGTCTTGATGAACCGCTGTAACATCATTCTTTTGATTGTTCTTGTGTCTCTGGATCGTACCCTTCGTGACCAAACATGCAAAAGAAAATTAGTAGCACTTTGATCAAAACGGCTCAAAACGTCACTGGAAGCAAGCATCCTTGAATGCTTCTGGGCTGCAAGCGAGCATTCTGGGCACTCACTTGGTGGAAAGTTTTGTCTTGTCAAGATGATCTCAAATAATGATTCCAACACTTCACAGCTGAGTCCTAGATCCTTTGTTACCTTTTTAACAGAAATGCATCTGTCTGAGAGAATTATTTCATGTACACTCATGTCCAAAATAATTGTCGCATATCTATAACTGTCTTCTTGTAAGAATATTATTGGATAATAATTATGCAGGGTACTTTTAATACTGATACTATGTGTATAATCGGAAAATGAATATTTGTGGTAAATTTCATAGGAAAAGAATTATAAATATGAAAATTAGAATGAGTAACACAAAATGTTGCTAAGTGGACAACAAAATATCTTTTTCGTTATATTGTTCATATTTACTGCTCTTTTGACATAAAATTTACCACATACATATCTTTGCCGATTATACACATACTAACATTGTAAGAAATACCGAGTGAAATCGTTATCAAATTATATTCCTACTACAACATATTTATAGACATGCGACAATAATTTTGGACATGAGTGTACATTATCAATTTGTTTCGAGCAGAATCACTATGTATGTTTTTTCAGGACGGAGTTAATTTCAGTTTCAAAATGTCCTGTTCTAAATTTGACAACTCAATTTCTAACAGTGGCGTAGCCCCTCATTATTTTTAGCGGCTCATAGATGGTCTTTGCAGACTTCTCCTGCAGGAAGAAGAACTTGATAACTGCTCTAGTTTCTACATAATTGAAATCCAGCCACCATCTTCACGTCTCTTCTGCAACAAAAATAGGTCCATAATGTTTCCAATGCCTTGATTTTATGTCACGAGTATACAGAAACGTGTAGCTTTCAAACAAAATAAAATTTATTGAAATCGGGCAATTGTATGGGAAAAAAGCTAAAGACTTCCAACTTTTGAAGATAATCAAATTGATTTATTTATTGTCGTTAGGCATGTGCTTCTGAAGGCACTGGTGCTTTAGTGCAACGCCGAAAGGTTTCTATCTTTTGTTAGGTCAGTTTTCTTTCATTTGAAAGAATAGTATCTCTCAGTATAGAAATCAAAGTTTGTTTGCATCATTCCTTTTTTTTTTTTTTTTTTTTGTTAATAAACATTACTTTATATGTTTTTAAACTAAAACTTTCAGTGCCCTTCGTATTAAATAATCGGAGTTGTCGTATTAGAACGCAGTATATTACTAGTTTTATTCATAGTTTGAGAATCTGTTCGCAGGTATCGCGTTAGTAATTCCTCGTGCCAAATGCCTACAGTTGTACACCATTTGTTTACATTTTTTTTTCTGCATAAACTGTAAAAGTTCCTTGTAAATTACGCCCAAGACTCAAGTAAATAAAACGAGGAAATTTAACCAAATACTGAGTCAGTTTGGTTATCATATCAATTTCAGCTTCTGGTTAGTCTAAGTGTTACACTGTTCGTTATAAAGTTCACCTTCTTGTTAAGCAAAAGCCTAATGTCCATACTTTTTTTTTAATGAAGCTTTAATACTAAGCTTAGCTTAGTTATAACACGGTTAAATTTTAAATTTCAAATTTGGTTATGGTCAATCATCACTTTGCTTCGTTATAAACATCAATTGAAACTCAACGTTCAAGTTGCGTGTATGTGTGTTTATTTTACATTTTTATTTTAGTAGAATTTCAGTATTAGATTTAGTCATCATACAGTTCAATTTTAAATTTAAAATTTAGTTAAAGCTATAGGCATTCTGTATAATTTTAAATGAGGTTCTGGATTAGTTTAATCATTACACACTTCAGAAACTTTTTTAATGCCCAACGATCATATTGTATCATTTTAAATTTCAGCATTTGGTTAATTAGTTTTAAACATAATGTTTTTGCTTCCTCTTTTTACAAAACAAGAGAAAAAGTAGTTTAATTTCTGGGACCTGGGAAGTCAATATATTTCTATATGGCCAGTACGAGTAAAGATTAAGTAAGAATTCGCAGTGCTATAGAAGTCCCTTTATACCCGCATCTTTAAAATAGTTCTCCTAACTTCATTATACATAGTATATGGAATCGTTGTGCATCAAATGCCGACAGGGCGAGCGACAAAGCGTCAAATGCGTTCTCAGCTGTTGTCAAATATGTAAAGAACTCACAAAGGGAATATAACGCAAGTGTCAAATTTATAGCTCTGGCGTTCTCTTGGTTTTGTGAAATTTAAATGGCTACAGGCAATTACAAACAATTGTTTCCTTTATCCTAAAGTGATAGAGACTCAATCAAAAGTTAGTTTTTTTTCTTTTTTAGTATTATTTTACAGCGATAAGTTTTCTTTTGAGGAAAGTTTCTTTTTTTTTGCATCTACTTTTCGTTCGTTTTGAGATCACTGAATGTTGGTATTGTTTACAAATCTCTTGTGTTGTGACAACAATTTGTTCTTGTGTCGGAGATTTGTTGCTGTCGACATTCCATGCGGTTCCAAGTACTTGGTTTGTTTGAGCTTAGCAAAGAAGCTATTCAAATTTGCTGTCATTTTCTTCTTGTAAGCACACAGGAGGATGGTTCAGGCATGGCGGAACAGGGGAGTTAAGTGTGGGTGGGGGGAGGTTCAAGAACACAGCTGCACCTGAATATCGTTTGAAGCAAAACAAGAAAAGAGAGAGAGAGAGAGAAATACCATATAACCTTGTTTTCTTGCTGCTTCTGCTGTTACAGACAGTTCAAAGCATTGTCTCCGGAGATGATGTGGACTGCATTGCTTTCCCTTAACGAACAAAAGAGTTCTATTTTTTTTTTTTAAGTTATCCTCCATACGAAGTACACCCGGATCCTCTTATTTCCGCCACGTTTCTCTATGGTTGCCATGAACACGGAAAGCACATATACCTATATATACTCACAAAAACATATTTTTCCTTTTTTTTTTTTTCGTGTATAAACTAGTGTTTCCAACCGTAAAATAGGAAAGAAAAGCTACAAATATACGGTTTGATGTTCTTAACGTTCAGATTTGGATTCTTTAAGAGAAAAGTGTAGTTAATTAATTCTTTGTTTTCATGTTGTGTTCGAGATATAATTACATAAATAGAAAATCCGTTGACTCTCTCGGTAATTCATTCATCACAAGATCTCCTAAACTATTAGGCATAAAACCTTAACATTTTGTATTAATGCTGCCCTTGTACCATGGGCTATACATAAGGCTGATTTTGCGAAATGGTACCCCTAAAGTGAAGTTTTTTTTCCTGTTCAGGAGATTTATGAAACTGTTCGGAGTATACCCTTGAGATTTCGTGATTTTGATTGATTTCAGTTCAGCGTTCATTTCAGCAGCAAGGCTATATGAGACGTGAATCTACAGCTTAACGTGAGTTCCAAACCACATAGGATTCCAGTGGGAATCGAACCCGGGTTGCTTACGTTAACCGTTTAGCTATAAGGAAGCACCTTGAAATTTTGTATAAATAATGTCCTAAGCTGTGCCGTAGATGACATGATATTTTGCGAAATGTGACCCCTAACTGGGGAAAAGACAAATATAATCTAATGATAGTGATGGGAGATTTGAACGCAGAAATCAGTAAAGAGGTTTACATTAAAAATGTAGCCGGGAAATATATTTTGCATAATAGAACAAATGAAAATGAAAAGCATTTAACACAATTAGCACAAAGTAGCAACATGATTATCAAGAGTGCAATATTCCCACAGATATAGGAACATGGAAAGTACCAGGATCAGGCGAAAATACCAGGATCAAGTTCATCATGTGTTGATAGCGAGAAGAATCCAACGTCACTAAGGGACATTCGTAGCTGTAGGGAACCCCAAATTGTGATTCTGACCATTTTCTGTCGAAAGCTAAAACTCAGAGAGAGTATAACAACATTAAGAAAAAACAAACAACATAAGAAAGAAGAAGTAGAATATAGATGAGCTAAGACAAAAAGAAGTAAAATCAAAATATTAGAAACGCTTACGGAAGCAAATGAATGCAGACTCCCCCGGCCTCCCGAAAAAAGTAGAAGAAACATCAGGAGTTGGAGACGTGAAAGTTAAATAGAATAAAATAGTGTGTCACAATAACAGGTAGCTAACGATGTGATTGAGAAGAATATAACCAAAAAAAGATCAGAACTGGTTCGAAGAAGAATGTTTGATTAGTATAGGGAGAGGGAATAACGAAAGAGAGGAAATGTTATAGAAAAAAAGAGAAAATTTTGAACATGACCGGAAATTGGGAAATATTGCAAATAAATTATGTAAAAAAAAAAAAAAAAAAAAAAGTAAAGGGAAAGCCTTAGGAATTAGGTGGAAGAGATTGACAATTTAAACAAACAGAATGAAAGAAGAAAATTTTAACGAGCTATAAAGAAAATCAACAACGCATTCCAACCCAGAGTAGATAACTGTAGAACAAAAGGTGGACAAATAACAGATGAAAGGCAGAGATTTTACAAAGATGGGAAGAACACTTCAGAGAATTAATTGCTCAAGAAAGGGACAGCCGCAGCGATAGACGTAATAGAAGTGTGCACACATATAAAGTTATAGCAAGTGTTGTAACAAGAACTGTAGTTTCCCTAACAGGGAATTTGCTGGAAACTTGAGTTTCTTCGCGCAATTCTCCTCAGGCATTTCTTTTCATACTCATATAAGAATTTTTTAAATACTATTTATCGACAACTGGCCTATGTGTCAAATTTTCCATTCCATATTCTCACATATCCCGCAGAATAATATTTTTTCAAACATAGCTTTTGTCTTCCTTTATTTTTTATTTTTAAAAATATTGCTCTCTGCTTCTTCTTCTGACATTCTCTTTTTCTTTTCCGTTTTATCTCACTTCCTTATTCTCCAATCACCACATTTCGATTGTTTCTTCTCGTTTTCCTGTCATGGAGTATATTTGATTTTTCTTCGTACGATATATTAAAAGTATTCTCTCCATTCAGAATAGACCAATGAGTCCTTCGGAGGATGTGAAGGTAAAGCTTCACACTTACTCAATATCGGCACATACAGAAAACAATGTAGCCAGTACCATACTCCAGCCGCTTTTACTTTTTCAGGTACCCTTTTCATAGAGTCTGGGTACAAATTCTTATTGTACCGCTTTGGAACGCAACTAGAAGAACAATAAATCTTGCCCCTCCTGAGATTGAACCAAGGCTGTTCGGTTGATAGATAGATGCCTTACCGAGGCAGCTTTGACTATTTTGTAATAGGGGCGCGTGGATTCAAGCTCACTACTCTCAACCAAGCTGGCGCTCACTATTTTGAATGAGATTCACGCCAGCTTAAGCTTTCACTTACCTCGAGCTCGGGCTTGTTATTCTCAGTGAGGCTCACCTTAGCTCTGTCTCCCGTCGTCAAATTTACCTCATTAGACTCGCGATCGCTAAGTGCTCGGGTTCACTATCTTTAATGGGGTTCGAACTTGTCTTGGTATTGAGCTCTCTCGTGGCTAAGCGGTTAGCGTACGCACCTTTGGCGGGGGAGACCCGGGTTCGATTCCCGGCGGGAGCTCACGTGGTTCGGATTACACGTTAATCAATAGGTCCACGTCTCATATAACCTCGCTGCTGAAGGGGACGCTAAACTAAAATCACCTTGTCTTGGTATTCACTTATATCGTTCGGGCTTAGGAGTGCTCGCGCTCAATAGTTTGGATATTTCTCTTTACTGAGAACCTGCTGCAAGGGGGTCCTTGGTTCGATCGCACCTCGCGCCAAGTGAGCTTTGTGGTGGACAAACACCGTGTGTGGTTTTTTCGGGGTTCTCCCGTTTCCTCTCACTTTCTTCTATCATTTCATTAATTTCTCATCGCCGTTTCCTTTAGTTTAGCCGGCATAACCGTGGGGCGTAAAACTTAAAAATTTAATTTCTCTTTATTGAGAATTCCACCATGGCTTTAGAGTATACTATTGAACGGAAAAGTCGATAAACTATTATTATGATATTACCGTCGATTACATTTTTTCTTTACTCTTCATTCAGTTATCAACGAAATAAACTTTCCTTCAACAACGTAAAATCCTACTTCAATCACATAGGTAAATATTACCAGTACACTGCAAAAAATAAATCAGTATTTGAACACATTTTAGACGATTTTTAGAAAAGTGTTTAAACGTATCAAAAAGTGTGGTGAAGTATCTCTTAGTGAACAAAAGGTCTAAAATATACCCTAAATGTTAAAAGAAATTACCTCAAAAGTGTCCAAGTTGTGTTCAGCCAGTATACGTTTACAAACAACTTGTAGACACAATTAGAACACTTTACACATAACCGACACTCTTTGAACATCCCCGGATTATACGTATTCATCCCTTTTAGTTACTGTTTTCGAAGTGTTTGCCGACAAATGTTTTAAATATGTCATGCTAGACTGTTGTTGACAATTAACGCTATTTGGACACTGAAAGCACACTTTACAAACACTATTTGATCAATTATCTACTAAAAATCTGTTTAAATTGTGTTTTATTTTTTTAGAGTGTAGGACCTTTTTCTCTCAAGACCTAACGAATGTTCTATTGCTAATTGGGTTAGACCAATAAATGACTTGTTAGTCACGAATAATAGCATTATTATTATTATTATTAACAATAATAATAATAATAATAATAATAATAATAATAATAATAATAATAATAATAATAATAATAATAATAATTAGAGCAGTAGTAAAGAAAGAATGTAGTAGTAGTAATGAATTTCAAATTGTGAAACTTCCACCCTTCTCCCTAGTCTGTGGCTAGCGAGTTCATCTTGGGTCACAGGATTCTAGGCCCGATTCCCAATGGAAGAGTCGTGAGATTTGAACGCATTAGAGTGATTCGGATTGTACTTTTAAACTGTAAATTTACGTATCATATTGCCTCGCTGCTGAGAAGAGACTTCAACCAGCCACATCAAACCTTAGATTTCCAGGCGATAGGAATCGGAAGTGGTAGAGCTATTGCTTTCAGTATCTATATTGGATATTATAGTTTGACGTCTATCATAATTGACCAATACTCACTAGTTTTGAAATGTGTTAATTGTTGTTAAAAACCAATCTTTATTGTAAAATGTTGGATGTACTAATCTAATATAAATAAAATAAACAATTTGTCTGTCCGTCTGTTTTGTGCGGCCTAGGAACCAGACGAGTGAACCGAGAATTACCACAGGTCACAGTTACCTTAGTCCAGGCCCCAGACCAAGACGAAGCATTTTTAAAAAGTCGAACCAGGGGTCTCAGGGAGGCGGCGTTTACCGGGAAATGTAAAAGTAGTAGAAAATGACCGATATTAGTGTCGAATTCATAGTTTCGCGGTCGCTGAGATCAGTGGTAAAACTTTGATCGCATTAACTTCCAAATGCACCCTATTTGGCTGCGGTCTGGGGGTTACCGAGACATGTAAAAATAATCCAAAATGACCGATATTAGTGTCAAATCCATAAGTTTCGCTGTCGCTGAGATCAGTGGTGATTCTCCTATAGGCGTTGACTTCCAAATACGTCCCCCATTGGCAGGAGGCTAGAGGCGTTTTTTTTTTAAATTTCGAACCAGGGAGTCTCAGGGGGCGTTTACCGGGATATGTACAAGTTGTAGAAAACGATTTATCTTGTCAGTCATTCATCGTAAAATAAACTTTTACATTGCACTAGTGTGTAGAGTTGGCAATTTCAACATTACAATCCAACAAATAATTGCATCTCCCTTTTTCTTTTTCTTCTTTCTTTCTTTCTTTTTTTAATATCCTGCTCTTCTTTGCCGGAAAGAAGTCTGTTTCAAATATGTCTGTGGTCAGCCATGTGTGATGACAAGTCTTACGGGCTTCCAACTAGAGCGTCAAACCACACAGTGACGAAAGTGTTTCAAAGAAGAACAAGTGTACACACATATAAACACACTTGTATAGAAGAAAACTGCTGTCTTCTACTTGTGCTCACTTTTCTTCTTCTTTCTTTTCTTCAGAAAAAAAAGTTAAGAGGAAAGAAAGAAAAGGAAGAATAGTTGGTTTGCGTTTCACGGATGTTGGACATAACTTCACTTAAAAAAAAAACACCCTTCTCAGATTCCTGCTAACTCTAGAATCACTCTCCTGTAGAAACATTTTCTTCATCAGCGACGATGTTGTAGGCTTTTTAGAGAGAGACAGTTTCCCAATTTTTCGATCTACTGGTTTCATTTACCTAGTCATCAGGTTACACTAAGAATACTTCTTTTTGAAAAAAAAAAAAAAAAGAGTTGCGATATTACAGCCTGCAAAAAATAACGGCGTCGTCAAACGTAGACAGCATTCTTTAACGTCAATGTAAAATGTCGGCTATCGTTAGTATTTGACAGGACTTTTCCCATATCTTTGTAATGTGTTTTGTAAGAAATACAGTATCCAGTATAATTCAATCAAATTGAAGAGATGAATTTCGAAATTTTGCTCTAAATCAAATTGTATCAATCATCAGCGAATGATACGAGCATTTTTTAACCCACAAACGCCCCTTGTGCCACCAGTGACCCACTTTATTTTGCACTACGTTACATGGGCTTTATCATTCATTTAGCCAAACCCCCGTTGTTCCACTTCAGGTACATTACCCGTTCTCTTGTTGTACGAATTTCGTTTAGTTTTCTACTCAGGTTTTCGATGTAACACGGTATTGTTCAATTCAGTTGCTAACGAATAAAACTGGTCTTGGGCGTTTGTGGGTTAAAGTTATTTTCTTTTATCCGTTGCAATTTTAGTCTTTAGAAACATACTACGAATGATGAACATCTCTCAATAGTGAAAATAAAAATATAAAAAAAGTTTACTAATTTTTCTCTGGTTATTCATACAATTTATTTTGGTCTAGGTTTCGAAATCTATCTCTTGCATTGTGAACATTGTCGCTTCTTACAAAAATATATTGGAAAGGTAGGGGAAGCGTCCTGCCGTATATTGGTAATTGCCACCTTTGTAAATTAATTGAAATTACTTTGGGGAGCGGGTAGACTGTAACATTCAATTAAACAGAATCGAAATCTGCCTTTTTTTTTCGGAGCTGCTGAAAATGCGAGAAACAACTTCTTTTTTGAAAGTAATACTCTAGCTAAATTACGCGACCTAGCTTAAATGATTTGTGACGCCATTGAGAAAACTGGTACAAATTCTGTGTAAATATTAGCCATCGTCACTAGTCTAGTGACTAGAAAATCACGTCTTTGGTTCACTAGGTTTGCTTTTTTTTTTTACTTTTTCCTTCACTTTTTAAAGAAAAAACTTACACACACATATATACACCCAGCCAGAGCCGTCGTGTGGCCGGGTGACCGGGACAATCGCCCCGGACGCCGCGACCAAGGGGGCGCCGGGACAACCAATAAACAAAATTCAAGTAATTCAGATTCTTCTCTCATCTTAGTAAATGTTTTTTTTTTTAATTTAATGTTAATTCAGATATTTTATTAGTGATCAGGCCATGGCTAAGTAAAATTACTGGTAATGTAAAATATCGTGTAGGATTATTCAACGGGAACTCTCTCCATCCCTCTGTGAGAAGAGTTTTTATCTTGAAAAACTGACCGAGATCTGCTACTACTTACTTCATATCCGTAAGACAGTTTGGTACAAACTGAAGAAACTTCACTAGAATTCAATAACATTACTTTATTCCGTCTAAGAAATGCTCAAGTAATAGACATATTTATTTATTTATTTATTTATTTAATTTATTTATCGTTATTACCTATTACAGAGCTATTGCTCTCTTTACAATAGGTATTACAGGTATTTTTCTTATAAAATTACACAGTAAAACTGATAAAGACGGACATTACAAAAAGAAAAAAGAGAAAAGAAAAGTAACAAACGTATACAGAATAATGAAAGAAAATTCAACAATGTACATGTTCAACAATGTCACAGAAAAGTCAGAAAACTAGAAAGTTTTTTTTTTTATCACGTACATATTGGGCTTTAATATTTGTATCCTTATTTGCATATTCTACGCTATTAATCCAACCCGTAATCTCACCTTATCAACATGGCTTTATCCCACACAAATCAACAACAACAAACCTTGTACTTATCACAGACTTTATAGCAAATTCGTTAGATGTAGGATGTCAGGTTGATGTAATATATATAGATTTTGAAAAAGCATTTGACAGAGTCAATCACAAGGTATTATTACATAAGCTAGGCGAATACAATTTCTCTTCTCCCTTGATCAAGTTCTTTTCATCATATTTAAATAATCGTAAACAAACTGTTATCTACAAGGAATATAAATCATCTGAATATATTGCATATTCTGCAATTCCCCAGGGCTCTAATCTAGGTCCGTTATTGTTCCTTTTATTCATTAACGATCTCCCTGATCATATATTATTAAGTAACAAATTGCTTTTTGCTGATGACCTCAAAATATACGGTAGGATAAAGACCATCCATGACTGTCTTGATTTACAACGTGACATGGAAAATATTGCTAATTGGTGTACTCTTAACAAACTTAATCTATTATATAAAAGAGAACGCACAAATCCTTTGTTAGCTCATCACGCTAATACGGCTGAACCAATTTCTTTCATTTTTGGGGGGTTATTAGGATTTGGACCCTAGATGGTTTTTATCATATCACTTTAATTTTTAATTACCAATGTCTTGAGATAATTGACCATTCAAGTGTCCATAACGTACAAATCCTTTGTTAGTTCATCATAGGTATAAAAATAAACGTATTTATATGCAACCCGCATGACCGTGTCACTCGGCGGGTTAACATAAATGACAGGCGATATAATGTTAACATTTACTGCAATCTACTATGGTTTTTATCATATCACTTGAAAGCGAAAAAGTAAAAATTATCTAAGTAACAAAGTTTATTGCGTTCCGGGGTGACCGCAGCGAAGCGGGGCGGGTTAACATAAATGACAGGCGATATAATGTTAACATTTACTGCAATCTTCTATGGTTTTTATCATATCACTTGAAAGCGAAAAAGTAAAAATTATCTAAGTAACAACGTTTATTGCGTTCCGGGGTGACCGCAGCGAAGCGGGGTGAACGCTGCTAGTGTAAACATAAACAAATTTAACATTTTATCGTTTACCAGAAACAAAAGTCAAATAGAGTTTGATTACTCAATGAATCAGGTCTTACTAAATAGATTAAATTCAGTCAAAGATCTTGGAGTTTTATTTGATACGAAACTGACATTTAATAACCATGTAGAGAGCATAGTTAACGAATCTCTCAAGATGTTAGGGTTCATAATTAGAACTGGAAAGGAATTTAACAATAGTACTACACTAACAAAAATGTATTATGCCTATGTCCGATCAAAACTGGAATATGCTGCTGTGATTTGGAACCCATCACAACAGCAATACAGACACCAAGTGGAAAAGGTCCAATCTAAATTTATCAAATACTTGATGTACAAGACAACTGGAATCTATCCATATTATGAAAATTATCTAACTTTAATAGACAACTTCTCTATCCCTACACTTGAGCAAAGGCGAAATGTGACAGATTTGATTTTTCTCCATAAAATAGTACAAAACGAATTTAATTGTACGGATCTCATATCAACATTAAATTTTCATGTCCCGACACTTAAAACTCGTGCTAATAACTCTGGTCTGTTTTATTGCAAAAAAGCAAGGACCAACGTATTATTGAAATCACCAATTTGGAGAATGTGTTCTACTTACAACAAAATATGTATCAAACACAAAGAAATTGACATCTGTAATATGAACTCTATGTTTAAGAAAACTATTGTAAATGTATTATGTAATACACCAACACTATAATTGGGCTTATGCCTGTTGTGTTGATGGCAAATAAATAAATAAATAAATAATAAATCTAGGAGTACAGAATAAACTGTTTTTTTTTTTATCACACAGTGCAGGGGGGGGAATTCTTGCCCCGGGCGCTTACAACCCACGCGACGGTCCTGCACCCAACCAACGTTGGATGCAAATTATGCTACTTTGAACACACACATACACAAAAACTATTGGTTTATTTCTGGAGAACAAAGAAACATTTAAGCATTTGTGTTGGTCAATCAGACAGCTTGAGAATTTCTCTGGATTTTCACGTTTTATCGAGAAATTCCCTTCTTCCTCTTTTTGCTAAATTTACGTACAAAATTTCCCTAGATTAGGTAAAATTTCCCCTCAAAGAACGAACACTGCTTGGGATTCCCTGGATTAACAAGAAGCCCACCGTCTTCTTACAAAGATTGTATTCTAAGAATGGAACTTGATTATTGGATTCTCCCTTACTACGTATGCAACACACACAACTTCATTGCCTCGCGGGTTAGTATGACATTAGGTTCATAATAACAGTGACAAACAATAATACTGGAAAAGAAGCATTGCATGTTTACTTTTGAAATTTGGGAAAGTTTGGAAGGAGTTTATGTTTTATATATATATATATATATATATATATATATATATATATATATATATATATATATATATATATATATATATGTATATATATAACATATTGTATATATATTCAAGTGCGTATTTTCTATGAGTGCAAGAAGAAAAGTAATAAATACTTTTTAAATTTTGAATTAATTTAATCGTACTATTAAATAAAACATTTGTGGTAAGGTTGATAACATATTTTGAAGATTAACTGCATTTAACTGCGCTTACACATTTCATTGAAAACAAGTGCCTGTGTTGAATTTCTGAATACTTCATGAATGTTGCTGCATTGTTGTTTGAAATATCTGAAAACTGAATGTGTATTAATTGAAAGAAGCAAATTTTGTCTTCCTCGTCTGTAATATCAGAATTATTTTCGACGATGGAGAAACAAGGCGGCACAAGCACAGGAATGGGGAAGCATCTAGTTTGATCTTAAATCCTGTACGCTCTTATTTATACGTATTAGTTCTGCTTACTTAATCAGATCAATTCTAGTCTTTATCAATAGATTAGCTGCTCATCTTACTCTTTATATTGCATAGTTTATATTGCATATGCCTAAGAATTAAGCTTGTAAAGCACGATAGTGTGAAGAGGTGCATTATTTTGGTTCTACGAGCTACCAGAAGTGTTGCTTGTGATCATTTGTGGATCACTCCATAGCTGAAAGTCAGACATGAAAATGCGAAGATGGTGTATTTGAATCAACAACATCTTTTGTAATTTACTCATGAAATACAAGTTTCTTCTTTCCTCATTGTAGCTTTCAGATCTTTACCCCTTTCGTGATCGATTTTAATCAGTTCTTCTCCCTTTTTATCTTCCGCCTTGAGTTTGTCATTCATCTTGATATGTCGGGTTTCATTTACTTACTAGGTCCTAGTAGTTTTAATCCCTAGTATCGAAGGAATGTTAACTGTCATTCCCATTCATCGATTTGACTAATAAGCTACGTAGTCGACATTCCTTTAGTGTGCAATAGGACGGGCAAATTAGAAATTTTATAGAGACAAATTGTAGACAAGTATAAAGGGTCGACCTTACAGGTGACAGCTAAAAAGATAAAGCTGTTCTCCCTTCTGGATTAGTGACTATAACGAGTTTACAAGGTTCCGAGTTCGCTTCCCTGTGGGAGACCACAGAACGCATTACGATCGAAGTTCCATGTAGCCTTAGTGCTGCAAAAGAAAGTTACCTTTAGTAAACAAATCAACAACAAGAATAACAAAAAGAAAATATAGCATGTTCTTTTGTTAATAACTCAAGTCCAATCTAAAGTTAGAGGAAAATCAGTTTCATGTATGTTACCGAAAACTATTCTGTAATCGTTTCACTCATTCTCGGATTACAAAGAACATGTGTGACGTGCACTTTTGGTGGTGATTACAGACACATGTATTCATTGTGAAATGTTCGTATATTGAATACAAATATTGTCTAGAAGAATGTAGTTACCGTTCAAATCATCAGCAAATATGGTCAGTTAAACACGCAAATTTTGGTCATACTTTGCTGAAAGTAATGTGTTAAATCTAAACATGGTACGTAAATTAGTCATAACTCTCAGTGTGTTCAGCGAAGGTGGGTGGTAACGGGTAATGGTTGTAAGTGGTCTTTATACAAAGTGAGAAGTCTAGCAACGCAAGTTTGAAAACTCCTTCTGTACAAGTACTATATTCATCATTTTAGGAGTGTCTATCACTGGGAAAAAAGTCGCCGTTAGGACGATATGTGTCAAAGCACATTTTAGGAGAAATCAAACAACAATTCATACACTCAGCTCCATCAGGTTAGCAATGAATAACATACTTTTTAACGCCATAAAATTACTTTTTAAAATCTCTCTTCTCGAAAAAATATGCACGAGAATTTATCCTAATCACGACGTTTTCTTGTTAAGTTTAATGCTGTTTATCAGTTGATATAGGTTTCATTTCAATCGATAAACCATGTCCACGAAGAATGTCGACTGAAAGCAGGAAATTCGTTTAATTATGCAGTTCAAAATCTTTTCTCACCACGAATTCTGTCGAGGAATTTGAAGCTTAAAATATGTAGAACGATAATCATGCCTGTTATCGTGTATGGTTGCGAAACATGGTCGCTTACTCTGAGGAAAAAACAAAGACAAAGTATTTGAGAACAAGATCCTGAAACGATTATTCGGACCTAAGAGGAACGGGAATGGGGAATGGCGGAAACTTCATAATGAGGAACTACATAAATTATACGGTTTACCAAATATTGTTAAGGTCATCAAGTCTAGGAGGCTCAGTCTTGTACTCAAAATGGAAGAAAATATGAACGCTTTCAAATTTTTAACTGGAAATACAATTACAAAACAGAAGACCTAGATGTAGATGGGAAGACAACATTAAGATGGATCTAGTAGAAATAGGAATACAAAGTAGAAACTAGAGCCGGTTGGTTAAGGACAGAAGTCAGTGGAGAGATTTTGTGAACGCGACATTGAAATTTCGTGTTCCTCAGGCCATAGAGTCAGTCAGTCAGTTATAGATCTTTGAGCAGTATTAAAAATTAAAGTTTAGGAATTAATCCCAATATTGGTCTATATCTCGTCAAACAAAAATTAAAGTTTAGGATTTAATCCCAATATTGGTCTATATTTCATCAAACAAAAATTAAAGTTTAGGAATTAATCCCAATATAGAACTATATCTCATCAACTTTTTTGTATAGTCTTGTCTTGCTCTTTTCACCATGAAAATCTCGATTAATATATATTTCAGTATCAGATTCATGGAAAGAGGTAGCGTGGTTATACGTTTGCAAAAATTACGTTAGAAATTAATCCCAATATTGGTCTATATTTCATCAAACAAAAATTAAAGTTTAGGATTTAATCCCAATATTGGTCTATATTTCATCAAACAAAAATTAAAGTTTAGGAATTAATCCCAATATAGAACTATATCTCATCAACTTTTTTGTATAGTCTTGCCTTGCTCTTTTCACCATGAAAATCTCGATTAATATATATTTCAGTATCAGATTCATGGAAAGAGGTAGCGTGGTTATACGTTTGCAAAAATTACGTTTGCAATAACCGTTAACATCGGTTTTTACGTTTGCAAAAAATAAAATCTGTTTCTTTCGGAAATTAAACATAAGTACTCACACTCAACTGTATAATTTTATTAGGGGTCGCGGTGGCTCAGTGGTTCACCTCTGGTGCTTGGGGACCCGGGTTCGATCCCAGCCTCCGCCAAGTGAACTTTGTGGTGGACAAACGCCGTGTGCGTGGGTTTTCTCGGGATTCTCCCGTTTCCTTTCACTTTCTTTATTTCACTTATTTCTCATCATCACCGTCTCCTTTAGCCTAGTTGGCACAACCATGGGACGTAAAACGCAAAGATTTCGTTTCATTTTTTTTGTATAATTTTGTTCAGCTTGATGAGATTTATCGATTACTGTATATTTACGCGTATTTTTATACATTCCTCCTCCCCGTTAAATGTTAATTAATACTGTAGATTTTCTAAGGAAGGTATTTTGTAGGAATCTCATCAAAAGATATCCTATCTCTTGCTGTATTACAACAAGCTTCAGGTAAATACTTTATACTTTTGCTTTTGCTGAAAGGATTGGCACATTAATAGAAACAACGGATTTGTCGCGATAGGAATTCTGTATTAAAATTACCCTGGATTTTGCTACAGAAATGAAATTTTCAGTATCAAATTTATTCAGTGATAGAATAAAGACATTTCCGTACTTGTCTCTCTCTCGAGTTCTCTCTCTCTTTTTTTTCATGGTAAATTTCCATGAAAAGCAGAAAGAAATAAGAACTTTTTGTATCCTTTTATAGCCTATTCATGACTTATCATAGTTAAAGAGATCTTTCGTTGATGTCAGCACCTGCTTAAATCTCATTTTTTTTTTAAAAACCTACTTTGCAGCTTCAGTGCACAAAAGAAGAGATCTATAAATTCGTCTGCGAATGCCTAAAATAACCCTCAAACTCCTCCTCCTCACATTGCTTTTTCGTTTTCTTTTTTTTCCCACTCTGCGCAGCAGAAGAATTTTTCTCGTTTCCTTGAATTTGTGAGCTGTGTTCATCCAGTGTTCCTGATAGTGAACCCTGGCCCGCCACCCGAAACGACGCCTAACTACGATACGGTTGGGATAGAGAGGAAGGTTAGAAAAAAAAAAAAAAGAAACAAGCACTTGTTTCCTGACGGGGAACACCCTGAGAAATGGTGAACATTCCAGACAATGGCATGAACACTATATTCTCAGGAGGAGGATAACTGTTGCCAAAGAATCATTTTTGAGAGAGAGGGTTACTGGATACAAGTGTATATATATATATATATATATATATATATATATATATATATATATATATATATATATATATATATATATTATGTATGGCATGTAGCTACTCTGATTCAGTCTCTCGTTCAAGGTGCTGAAATGAATATACTTTGTATTGTAAATGGAGAAGTGTAAGTATTACATGTCGAGTAAAAAGAGGAAAAAAATAAAAGTTTTAAACAGAGAAGCCGAAGCACATTGTCTGAGCCGTCTTTCATTTGCACCATCTCACTAGAACTTATTTTCTCTTCTTTTTTTCTCTTTTATTTAACTCGCACAAATGAGAATGAATTCCTAGATCAGACAGATACACAGCCTGTAAAAGAGATGTTGCTAGCAGTTACATCAATCGAAGCTGTAATTACATTAGAAATGTTGTTAGAAGTCTCCAACAAAAGTGTGTTTGGATGGAGACAAGTATGTGTGAGAGTCCTACTTTGCAATACAAATTTACAACAATTCTTTACTCGTAACCGCTACTCCATTGCATATGAGTTTTTTTTCTTTTTCCTCTTTAACCGAGAACAATATATTTCTTGTTCCTGTTCTTAACCTAAATTGAGTTGGTTCAATGCATAAAAGCCAACAAAACATGTTATGCTATTTATCTTAAATTCTCGCCAACATTGAAATGTTTAAGCCTACTTATTTTGTAATATTTCACAGTAAGATTGACTTATCAGCGTTTCTCAAACTTTTCTCAAGTGGGAACCAGGGGTAAAAGTAGAACTGGAAAGGTGAGGGGACGGATGACGTCATACCGTCCCCTGTGCCTATCTTTGACCATTGTAATTTTTAAGAACTGCAGAAATGCTGTAGATATTTTCGGAAGTGAGCCATGGCACCGTTCCGCGTTGCCCCTCACTCTTACCTCTGGTGGGGACCACAATTATTAGTCAAAATGTTCTGTGGATCAATCTACTTATGTCCCCTTCAAAACCAAATTTTCGATTCGAAACTGGTCTAGTAGCTAGTGCGTGTGATTTTGGTGTACCTATTCCTCGGTTCGATTTCCGGTAGGAGAGCACAAAAATTTAATTTCACAATAATTCACTCTCATTAATCATCCGTTTTCTTTACTGTAAAGACATAACTGTAAGACTCCAACCAAAAAAAAAAAAAAAAAAAAAAAAAAAGGAAAACACATTGCTTTGTGCATATACCACTATATTTTTGTTTTTAAAATTCCCTTACTTTTAGTATATTGATGTTAGTAGAAGCAAATACATAATAGTTAATTTTTTTTAAAAAAATATTTGATGTCTGTCAAGAATATTTTAAAATAATACATCCGTATAAGCTATTAGAATTTGTGCAATCATTCTTACTAAATTATAAAATGTACTAGCGAAATGCCCGTTCTTCGCACGGGGAGAATACGTTTCATTTTCGACATAAAGGATACCAAAACTGTCACCAGTCAACTTAGGAACTCCAAAAACTATAAATTCGACATTAATGTCGGTCATTTCCAATTATTTTTACATGTAACCATCCCGCTTTAGGAGTACTATTGGGGGCTGAATTAGGTTTTAAACAGCATCGGAAGTGTCACTGTTCATCTCAGCGACTCCGAAAACTATTGATTCGACACTAACATCAGTCATTTTCGATCATTTTTATATATCTCCTTCTCCCCCTTCTGCGTTTTACCGTCAAAGTGGAATGATAAAAAAAAGAAGAAGAAATAAAGAAAAGAAAACATCCTAAGCCCGAAACTCATCTATGTTGAAAATTTGATCGAGATCGGTCGGGTGGTTCAAGAGTTATTAAGTCACAAATGTAGTTACGTCCATTTTTATATATATAGATTATTTGTATACTCTCTACCTGTTTGAGATTCTCACTAGAAAGTGTGACATGCACTTCACTTAAATTTTATTTTTGTCTTTTTTTTTTTAATGTTTTATCTAAGATTACAACAAAGGCAAACATCGCGAGCTCTTTTTGGCGTATGGACCACAGTTTGAGAATCGCTCTCCTAAATAATACTTATGATATTTATTTATTCAGTTTTACACGTTACATTTAAAAAAAAAGTAAAAAATATATAAAAGTGCATTTACATTGGTAAAATATCCTCAAACGGTCTTTTTTCGATCAATAATGTTACTCATCAAATAAAGTAGATAATTGATCACTTGGAGTTCAATACCTTTTTCAATACCAAAGTTGTATGAGACAAGGCCTTCTGATTGAAATGGGTTCCACAGTGAGATATTACTTTTCATGAGCGATAAGTGCTGCACCACCACTAATTCGAGATCACGACTCACTCCTGATGCAACGAGTTCCTAGTTTGATCCCAGGTTCTATGAGTTTATGACGAGTAACATCATGCCTTTGGGGTTTTCTTGGAGTTTTCCCGTTTTCTCCCTCCTTATTCCACCACTTCTTCCATAGTTGTTTAGTTTTATTAATCATTCGTCTTCTTTACCTTAGTGTACAGTCTTATTTTTAAAAAAAAATATTGGCCACCCTCCTTGCTTTAGAAGGCGATACTTCGGGAATCGTAAGTAGAAAATTCAAATACTTTGGCTCTAAATAAAGATGACAATTGACTAGAGAAAACACACATTTATTTGATTTAATTCCTATTGTAGGTACCAGTAATAGTGTAGGGCGTTTCAAAGAGAGGTAGGTGACCATGTTTTTTTTCTGAACAGGACTGTACATAATGTGGGACTTTAAACGAAATATTTCATTTTGTTCAAAGGATTCAGAACCCTATAATCACAAAGATCACGTGCATTACCACTTGCCCTCGAAGAGACGTGTAATTACTTATATTCTTATTATTGTAACATATTATTCATAACGTCTTCTTATGATTCATCTTAACAATCCTCAGCTCATCATCTTCTTATGATTCATCTGTTCCTCAGCTAGTAGACATACTATACATTACCATTACTGTAAAGACACAAACCACCTGGCGTAACAGCTCTTTCTGTGGGCCTGAGCCGCTACAACGATATCTGTTAGCGACCGCTGAACTATATCGACCCTAGCGACGAACACGTGATCATAGCACTGCGTCACCCTGTCTCTTACAGGCATTTCAGGACCTAGTGGCCGTCACGATACGTATTTTATTCATGTGACTCCCCAGCTTGCTTCACGACGATGGGTGTACGCCAAAAAAATTGGGTAGCACCGGCCGGGAATCGAACTCGGGGCCACGCGGACGTGAGTTCATCGCTGTAACCACTACCACGGTGTCCCCTTATTATTATTGTAGATAAAATAACAATTTTCAAAAACTACAAAGTACTATGATCTAAATCGCATGGCATCGTTCACTCGACATAAAAACTGCACATTGATAGTTGATTTACTACGTAAATTTGCGTACCACTGCGAACCGTAGTTAATTGTAATGCATTTGGTATTTTGTTTATTGTGGGCTTGTCTCTGTTGTTGCCATTACCTTGTTTATTAGATGAACGCGCAGAGCGAGAAAAAAAGAGATTTAACGGAGCTAATATTAAGATAGCTCATTGGCTGAATGCCACCAACGCTTGTTAACTACTTGTCGCGTATTCTTGTTGAAAATGCAATTCTTCTTCTTGGTTGATAAAACATCAAGGGAATCTATCTCGTTTTCATTCACCTTTTCCTCATTCACCATTCACCATTATTTAACACGAGAGAGTCACATCTGCAGTTAATGCAGAGAAGACATACCATCGTACATTTTCATACATATTTTTTTTTTTTTATTTTTAGGGAAAAAACGTTGTTTTTTGGTTGTAGAATATTAATGGCTGGTTTGGTGCATGGCAGGAACTTGTACGCGTAACAGAGGGTGTCGTTAGAGTAGGGAGCGGTGGACGAGAGGGCGGGGAAGGGGAGAGGAAATTATTTGAAAAGGACGAGGAAACTATTTCTGCATGGCTCGAACACGAGTCCCTCGTTGTAATGTTTCTCTCGACCGCGCCATTCATTAGGTTCCCTCACCGTCAGATTGTCAGCCACGTGGTCTACTGGCTTTGAAACTCGTCTGCCGTGCACATCTGTAATTGTCTGTTGCAGTGCTGTGTTTATATCAATCTTGTGTTCTCTATCACCAGTGTCTTGTTTTTGGAAGATGTGGTGGATTGTTACAGATATATTACGTTAAAACAAAAAGAAAGAAAATAACTACACAGAAAAACGAAATAGTTTTTATTTTTCAGCCCTGAGCTCCTATACATGTAATTTAATAGTGTGTCAAGACAATGTATGTGTGTTAAAGATACGCTTTTTCATTAAATAGATTTTTTAAAGCTGTTTTGTTGTGTGCTTCACTATTTTACTGTGAGAATTCAGCAGCAAGAAAAATCAAAATAAAATTTACAAGTTGTTATGTGCATCAATGTCAGGACGACACTCAGGGAGGTCCAGCGGACCTTCTCCCAAACTTCCTAATTCAACATACATTTGTATACTTTCTCAATAAAAACTATACTTGTTTAACAGGGAAATAATTCATGTTGTTTGAAAATTTGATCTTACACTTCACTTGTACTCTTTCTCTTTAAAAACAGGAGCCGCGGTGACTCATTGGTAAAGTGTTCACCTCTGATGCACGGGGTCCTTGGTTCGATCTCCTTTTCACTAGATTCTTCTGTTTCCTCTCCCACTTTTCATTCCACCATTTCATTCATTTCTAATCATCACCGTCTCCTTTAGCCAAGCTGGCATAATCGTGGGACCTGAAACTTAAAAAGATTTCGTTTCATTTTTCTTATAAAAACAATCTAATTCTGTCATTTTGTTTTCGAAAATATAGATAAAAGTATTTTACAATTACTTATCGTCTTTTTGCGTGCAGAATAATACCCGTTAAATACTACATAGACAACGTAGTAACTTGTAGTAATATTGAACCCTCCAAGGCTTTGAACCTCTCCCAACAAAAATTTCTGGGCACGCGCCTGGTCAGTGTTACGATATGTCTCTCACTGTTAGCGGTAGAGGTGTCACCGTTAGGAGACTAAATTACAATGGATACAATTTACTACTTAATGTGTGTTTCTAAAATATATTTTACTTGTACAGTATATAATTAAATAACTAGTCTGTTCCACCAGAATTATCTCTGTTATTCGTACACCATAATATCCATGATAATGCATTTCTGAATTAACTAGTTTCCATTTTTTTTTTTTAAATGCTTTTATGGTTTTACCATAGCACAAAATTCACTTTTGTGTAATACACGGATGGTGGGTGAACATAGTAGAAAACAGAAGTATAGGCTAACAAAAGGTCCCTAACTGAGGTGAAGAAGGTAATGTA
Organism: Thermobia domestica; assembly: GCF_964235325.1. NCBI lineage: Eukaryota > Metazoa > Arthropoda > Insecta > Zygentoma > Lepismatidae > Thermobia > Thermobia domestica. The sequence continues at coordinate 84,322,922 of NC_137458.1, read as the reverse complement.
GATGGTTCTTATTATCTGATGATAGTTTGTAGCTACCAACAATTAGCTACTTAGAGTTATTAAAGTAGGGAGAAAATTAACATTTTATATCTGACCTTTGCTTTTGCATGATATACACAGCTCGAAATCGCATGAAGCAGATAATTGAAAATACTACTCTATACTTGTGTTCTTCCTATTATGGTATTTTCACAAACAAAGGGACCAAATGGAATGAGAGTTGTTCTCTGCGGAGTTCTACTACATCCACTGGAAAAGGACTTTAGGAAGAAAAACTTACCCTTCGTGAATATTTTTTTTTTTGCCAGGATATCTGTTCGTGGAGACGAAATTAAAGCAGACAGCTTTAAACCACTACATTGCCTGTGTGTAAAATAGCATATTCTATTATAATGTTTAGTGTTGCACACGAGACGAAGTAATACAGAAGCTATAAATTGAAAAAAATGATTGTACGAACACAATGAAGAGCATTTATCAACGTTTAAAGATAATCAAGTCTTATACAATATACTCCAATAATAAATATAGTTTAAATATAGTTACATTTCACATCTCAAGGCTTTCTCGTGAGGTGGAAAGATTCTGATAATTGCTAGAAGAAAATTAAGAAAAAATTCAGGCGCAAATTATTCATCTCCTCTCATCTCGTCTCGTGGTCAATTTTAAGAATTTTGCCCAAAATGTTGATTGTATTATTGATTTACGTTATTAAGTGTAAAATTCAAACAATCACATGATTTTGTGTTGCTATTGTGAAGTAGCGTCTTTTCAGATTTTTCCAGGGCAACAAAAGTATCCACCGAAATAAGAATTTTACATTTTTGTTAGTACTAGCTCAATCTGCGCTCTCTACACAGCGCATTATTTACATATGAGCATGAACCTTCTTCTCATTCCTTAAAACATCTGCACATGTCACTTTACAGGCGCCAGTGAAGGACGTCTTGATAAAAATCGGTAAGGGGTACCATAAAGGGAAGAGTTTTTCGATTATTTTTTCAGTATCTCGCACCGTTTGCAAGATTTGAGCCTATTCCTAGTTGGAGTTTCTAATTCATGTATGATCAGTGTTTTCTTTCTTCTTGCATGCAGTATGTAATAAGCAAATACATTACACGCAGAATTAATTATAATGTCAGTAATATATGGTCTTCATTGGGCGAAACACTCCAAACAATTCATTAGACTTAAGAAATGGTTATCCTTCGTCGTTCATTATCATTTGGCCTTTGGCGTGGGAGACCCGGGTTCGATTCCCGGCGGGAGCGCATGTGGTTTGGATTCCACGTTAATCAGTAAGTCCACGTCTCATATAGCCTCGCTGCTGAACGGGACGTTAAACTCAAAATCACCATCATTATTATTTGGCCATGAAACTAACGCCTGAGAGATATACAGCCCCCTATACAAATATGTGTTGTTGGAATGTATAACTTGTAGGATACGATTTTTTTTTTAATCATTACTTCCAGTGTATCCGTAAAATGTAATAAAGAAATAACGTTTTTTTTAAAAAAAAATTCAATTAGAACTGGACAATCTACACAAAATTGCAATTGATTTCAATCGATCAGTGAAAACATCTTTCTAGGTCTATGGTTCCCGAGAACTCTCTGTCGAAAGGATTGGCCACAAACATATAAACGTTCGCAACATATAAACTTTTCTAGCATTTTAATATAAAGATATTAGTGTAGAATTTATTAAAAAGCATATACTTCTCAGACTCAAGGGAGGCAATTATCCCTTGCGCTTCGCAAATGATGTCCCTGGTATTGTGCATTTGTATGGGAAATTGTAAGTTGTTCAATGTAATATTTCGTTAAGAATTAACATTTACATATTGTCTTGAGGAGATTAAAAGACTCCGCTAGAAGGTAAGAGATCAACTGCTTTATAGGACAGGACTTATTAAGACATGGAATTTTAATGATTTATAAATAATGAGATTGTTGAGCCAGTTTCGCAACGCACTTGGTGCTGTATATCACTTCCTAGCTATCGTGACACTCAGCTTGAAAAAGACCAGCTAGACAAGAATTTTAGGAATGGTCTAAAAAATGCATCAAAACATTGCGATTTTGACCAATAATTAGTTTTTGGATCAGGACTAAAAATTTTTGTATAATCTACGGAATAAGCACATCATATTGATTTAAGTAATACTGTAGTTTAGGTTTGGATACACTTATGTAGTTGTACAGGTATACGACGTACAAGAAAATTTTTGATTGAATGAAATGTATTGGATCTTCGATCAGGGGCCCCAAAATTTTGAACTCTTCCTAAATCAAGTTTATGTATTTTTTTTTTTTTTTAACGGAATAAGCACTTCATACTGAATTAAGTGATAGTTTGGGTTTGGCTACACTATATGTACTTTTCCAGATATAAGGCGTACAAGAAAATTTTTGATTCAAATATGTTGGATCTTGGATCAGGGGCCACAACATTTTCGAACTGCCTCTAAATAGAATTTTTTGTATTTTCTACGGAATAAGCACATCATACTGAGTGAAGTGATAGTTTGGGTTAGGCTACACTGTATGTAGTTCTCCAGATATAAGACCTACAAGAAAATGTTTGATTGAAATAAAATTGTACCTTTTGATCCAAAAATGTACGATACTTAAAAACATTTGTTCAAGTTGTATCAGTTGTTTCTTTAAAAATTGAAATCTTCCACACTACATATATTTGTCTAAAAGTACAATACGACGTCATTAATTATTTTTTTTAACTCGAAACCATATAATAAACTGAACTCGAAAGTCTGCATAACAATAAGAACCATACTGTAATTGTTGACACAAACGCCACAATCAATCGTTAAAAAGTTAAGTTACTGAAACAAAACGAATGATGAAAAATAAACAAAAAAAAAAATGGTAGTAGTTGAGAAATGAGAGAAAGCACAATAATAAAATACCTACAAAGTTTCACTTTTAATAGTTTACTAAGTTGCAAGAAGATTATAATTTTGTCAACAGCGATTGTAAATCTACTTGATGACCAGTAAATGTACGAGATCCTCTCAAGGAGAGAATGACAATTTTTAAGGTCTTCAGAGGATGAAGTTTTTTTTTTTTTTAATGTTTTCTTTTAAAGAGCGGATAAGGCTGTCACCAAAACTATATTCGTGTTTCATTCATTCTCTTACATCCTCTCATTCTCCTCCCCCTCTTCCCTCTCTTCCACAACATGTCAGAAAGGGAGGAAAGGGAGTGGAAGAAAGAATAGATTTCGTGTTAAGAGGCGAAACCGAAAATGTCTTCCCTGAACTGTCATGTGAAGTGTTGTATTTGGAATGTGCTGTGATCGCAGGGGGTTAAGTAATATTTTTCTTTTCGGTATTTTTAGAGGCATACTTTCCTTTCACTAACACATTTATACATGTTTGTTGCGTGATGAAAGTAAGACGTTTAAAAAGAATAATGGAGACATGAAACTTATCTCGTAAAGTTTTTTTTAAATGTATTATCAATAATAGAATTAACGTATGGCTGATACTACTATGACTGACTGGATTGGCCGTTAGCAGTTTAACGTCACTTGATTTAGTAATAAGGTCATCTACATTTTAATGTGGGATCCAAATTATATAATTTTCAATTGGTAACAAAATCCAAGTCTCCATGCCAAAAGTCAGAACGTTATAGCTAGGACTTATTAGGTTATTAGGTTAGGACGTATTAGGTGTATATTTTTTCTCTTTCACAGCCAAGAACCAGCTCTCCGAAAGCAACCAAGTTGTTTGCTTCAAACTGAGAACAGAGATAAATTTTCAGCATCTATTTTCCTCTTTCTCTGTCTTTTATTCCTTTAATCTGTTCCAATCCCCTTTCTTCTTCGTTTAATTTTATTCCAAATTTCCCGGGCATCGCGGATTGAGTGTGACATTTCTTTGTGAGAATTTCAAGCAATTTCTGCTTTATCTGAACCCAAACGACGCAATCGCAATTTCCACCAGGTTTCTCAGCTCCATGTAGTTCACATCCCACGTTAAGCTTAGATCCACGTCTTATACAACCTGGCTACTGGATGGGACACTAAACCCGCATTCAACCAAATTAGCATTGATACTTTAATTCACTTTAATCTATAATATTGTTCAAAATGACGCGTATGTGATCGAATAGATCACATTAAAGAAACAGAAGGATAAGTTCTCTTTTATAGTTGCTGAGAAAATTGATTTTTTATGGCGTTAAAATATATGTTATCCATTACCAGTAATAACTGATAACTCTTCCTTGTTCTTCTGGAGCATCATCATCATCATCATCATCATCATCATCATCATGGTGTTCTGCCATTATTGGCAGATCAATTGCTGCAACTGAGAAGCTTCCATTCTCCACCGTCTTCCGCTAATCTCTTTGTCTTCACGTACGATTTTTTTCTGTTTTGATATCGTCAATTAATTGTAGTCTCCTTCGCCCCATTTCTCTCTTTTCTGCCCATGCCGTCTAGAATGTTCCTCATGATACAGTTCCTTCTTATCCAATGTCCCAACCAGTTTCTTTTCACCTTAATAATATCTAAAATTGTTGTATTCTCTCCTACCATTTCTGATACTCTGTTACTGTTTTCCGCTCGACCTAGCTAATTCGCTCCATTCTTCTCCACACCCACATTTCGAAAGCTTTTAGTCGTTTTTCATTACTTTTACGTAATGTCTATGTTCCTGACTCATGCAGTATAATACTCCCACGAAGCATTTTATGAGTTTTTTTTCAACTCTTTATTCAAGGTCCCACAGTCTTTTCTTGCTCCTAAAGGCTTCTTTAGCCATCTTTGCTTTTATTGATTTTTATCTCTCTCTCTCTCTCTCTCTCTCTCTCTATATATATATATATATATACAATCTTCTACTTGACAGAATATATATATATATATATATATATATATATATATATATATATATATATATTCTGTCAAGTAGAAGATTGTATCTGTTGGGTTGTGTACCTTTTGATGGCGACACATTCCTAACAGTGATATGCAAACATGCAGACATACACACACACTACTGAAAATCAAAGTAAACTGAACTAGACAAAAAATATTTTTAAAAAGAAAAAGGAAAGGTTCTAAAAACTTATAAAATTTATCAGCAATTGTTTTAATCCGTTAGCTATCAGATGTTACAAAAATCCCACGTTATTTCACCATAACTTCAAAGTTAAGGAGAGCTTAAAAAGTATGTTATTTTCGTTGTTTTCATATGGAGATTTTGCCTTCTGTTTTCTCTCCCAAATGATTCTCTCTAGCTACTACCTTGCTGCATTTTCTGCCAGCTTTCTCTTCCGAAACATTTTCAATCTTGTTTTACGGGTGGACTACCTTTAAGGCGGATTACAAGGGTCAATAATGTTGATATTTTAGTCCGCCAACAAAGAAAGAAGGCAGAGCAACAACTGAATGAATTCAAAAGCTCTTTACAGGGAGAAAGAAAAAAAGTTTTTTTTTTCAGTGTCACACACAGATAAATACTGAGTACTACATCAATACCTGGGGGAAAATAGGTCAATTTGTTAGCATGAAGACAAAAGAGTTATTTACGCACAAATAAAATAGCAAAGCATCCTACGGACGTAAGTTTCAATTGTAATATTTTCTTTTTATAATCAATCTTTGTCTTTCCTGAATTCGGATTTGGATTTTAACATAGTGAATTAATATTATACAAGGCGTCCATAAAAATACTGTCATTTTTTAAGGTGGTATTACGTCGCTTTGGATAACCGTATTTAAATGAAATTTATCACATTTGAAAGAAAAACTTTTTTTTAACTATATCTCATAGACATTGAATGTGGGCCTCGCGAGTGGCGATGCAGACATCAAGACGATATTCCCATTCACGCCACATGCACGCTCCAAGATATCTGATGAAATAGACTGGATGGCAGCAGTGATACGAACTTGTACTTCTTGCAGGTTTTGAGGGCATAGGAGTACATAGACACGGTCCTTTACGTAACCCTATAAAAACAAATCACAAACCGTAAATTAAGGTGACCTTGGCGGTCACTTGTAGAAGACATTATCATTTCATTTCCGGTATCATGGCATTTCCGGCACGTCCAATCCATCTTCCTGGAAGCCGCTCATTCAGGATGTTCCCGAACATGTAAATGCCAACGAGGAGGTGTTCCAACTTATTGGAAAATAAAATCATTGCCTTCTTCTTCCTCCAATCGTGGGAATAACCAATTAGTGAGCATGTAAACCCAAGTATGCTCACCATTTAGTGAGCACAAAGTAAACATGAGTGAATTTACTTATTCTGTGTTTGATCTCATCCGTTATTGACATTATTGTCTATTGTTGTCCATTGTTGACATGCACAAAAAACATTTGAATTTCCCTTTCAAATGTGACCAATTTCTTTTAACCCCTTTCTGCATGATTTTCTTTCTTTTAGTGAAAAAAAATATATGTATTGACTTTTGAGGTTACTAGACCATATTGACAAGCAACTTTGAAAAAAAAATGCTTTCTTTTCCAAAATATAAGAAGAAAATGGTTTGGCACATTTCTGACACATCATGCGTTTAAGATGCAATATCTAGCAGTTCAGTGTTCTTTTAACTACTACTTTAGTAACTAACATAACTATTACTTTGCTCATGCTGTTCAATGAGAGTAATCCTTTATTCATGATGTATGGAACATTTTAAAACACTTCCTATTCTTATTGACACACAAATGAAATTCACACTTCATACACTGGACAAAGTATTTACCCTTGCATAGTGGAAATTTGCATCTCTGTCGATCTCCCATATGGGTAAGTGTCCAACATTGTCCAATGGAATGCGAGCGTCAGGAATGGCTACAGAGGGTCCACTTCGTTTCTTCTTATCTATTTCATGCTCAACTCCATTACTGGGGCGTCCTCTTCGACATCTAACAGGCTTGTTTAGTTTGCAGAGGGCACCGGCAACCAATTTTGAAGTGAATCAGTGGCATGGACAATCCTGTCTTGCGTCGCTATAGTAGCCAACCATTTACTATCGCTATGTCAAGTAGATGATGAAGTATCCTCATGTAATACTTATTAGATCGAATCATTATACGGTAGTAGCGTAGCATGCAATCGAGGAGATCAACGCCTCCCATATATGCGTTATAAATTTTCACAATGTTTGGACATGAAATCTGTTGAAATTCGTTCTTAAATTTGAAGAAACGTTTTGCTTCCACAACTGGCTGACTTCCTGCAAATGATGATAGTAGGCATACGACGAAGAAGAAGTTGACGATGTAGGTTGTGATTCTTCCTCAGAATTCTCAGAGGGCGTTTCTGGGATGATGCTGATATCTGGTTTCTTTGACATAGCTCTTCCGTTGGACAATATCTCCTCCTCGGAATCAGGAGTTAAAATTGGCATCTGATTCACCCTGTACTACTCCTCGTCATCCAACAAATCTGAGTCTTTACTAGCCAAACCATTTTCTGTGATCGTTTCCACACAGAAAGTATGGCCGTAGAATTTTGCTGGGTCTATTTTCAGACTGGAAAGATAAGAAAAATACCAAAACTTCTTTAAAACAGCAACAGCACTTAGCATTGTAAAAATCAAAGAAAACTTTAGGTTTAAAGGTGCTTCACACTACGTGCGAGTACAATGGATAATTCGAGCCTGAGTAGTACGACGGTTCTTGTAATTCGATCTAGTTTTAGTCAGAAGATGTTTATTCGTGCCTTCAATCCTATTGTATCTCAAGGCAATTACGAAAACGTTTGTTTCTCACTTGCCTTTTGGATAATTAGCTTGAATTATCGAAACTCTACTGTATACAAATATGTATCTAAACTGGTAAGAATTGACAAGCGTTAGTAATTCTCCTACTTGATGTTTGAAAAGTAATTCATTTATGAATTCTTTCTTTGTATACATGCAAAACGTAAAGAAGCAAATACAACACCAGTTGCATAAAAGGACAAATATCAAACATACTGTTTACCATTGTTATAGTATGCATGCATGGACTGCCATAAGTGTAACATACTGTTTTTTTTATATAAAAAAGTAAAGCTATTATTATCAAAAGTACTATATTTTTCTCATTCCAGATATTTTCAACTTTCATAGAATATTTTTTATTTTGGCTAATTCGAAATATTTCTTGAAGAAATAATAATGAAAACTCACCTTAGTTTCTAACAACCAGGTTCTCCCATTACTTGCTTTCGCCAAACTGCACCACCTTCGTCCAAATGGCCAAGAGATTGCAGCACATGTCTAGCGCGAATCACTAGCGGTCTACATCCTACGTGCCTGTAAGGAAAATACACTTTCAAGCCTCTGAGTACATAGCAATTTTCCGGTTTGGCTCATATATAGACCGCTATGCAGTAAGGGGTTAAATACGATTATCCAAAGTGACGTAATACTACTTTAAAGTATTATAGTATTTTTATTGACACGCTGTATAATGCAAATTCAAGACATAAGATTCAAGTCTTCGGGTGAAGAAATATATACAAGCCTACGTAACTGAATATTAAAAGACTTCCCATAATTATATGGAGTTTTTATTTTTATTTTATATGGGTTAATGACATACAACAGCTCAAAAATTAACATTAACTTTTAGACTTTAATTATTGTTCAATTATAACAGCACCCGAATTAATATATTAATTAATCATATTATGCTGAACAAAAGAACATATTTGAGGATAAATTTTCATGCGTAGTTTTCGAGAAAATAAGAGGAAAGATTTTTTATGGAGCTGAAAAGTAAGTCGTTCGTTGTCAAGTAAAATCAGGAAATATGAGTCATCAATTCGTGTCGGACATTGGAGATAAGTTGTGATGCAAAGCTCTTTGGCTATTTGGTTGAATTAAGAGTTGAGCGTCACTTTTACCACCAAAGCTAACCCGAGACCCCGTGAAAACAAAGGTGCACGCACTTGCCACTATATCAGCGTGGAGGGCTGCAAAGCCATAGTATGCTCGAAAAAAAAAATCAATTTCATTGTATCAAAGACTAGGTGTTTGACTTATCCAAACAAATAATAGAATCACCATGAAACTACGTATTGCTTAATGTATGAATAATCATAGTTATTTCATATTGAAGTATCATAGGGTTAAACATTAAGCTGAGAATGTTGCACTTATATTGCTGAATAATCATAGAATCTTCATGGAACAATAAGTAGAAGTTCCCTCCTTATGCAGTATCGAGAAATTCAGGTCGAGAGATTTTTTATTTAGGAAGTTGCATGGAACAAGTGAGATTGCAAGTAGGGCTGTAACATGTCAGTGTCTCCAAGGATCGTAGAGACGCTTAAAAACTACAGCTTTTCATGCCAAATCGTTACCGTTAACTCTAGCTGTCAAAATATTTTGTTTGCCAGACCTATCTTTTATTATTTGTTAGTAGAAGTATAGTTGAATGTTCGTTTTCAGTTACGAGGCTACATGAGACGTGAATCTACAGTTCAAGGTGGAATCCGAATCACTGTAATGCATTCATTTTTTTTTTTATAAAAATCGCTCGTCGTTAATGGAACCCCGGACCACGTGCGTTATCCATTTTCTTTTAATTCTCCCCAACCGAGACATTTGTCTCCATCGCCTTATAATGAATTGTGTTCAATATTGTATATACACTACAACAGATACACGAACTTTTCTATTTTGAGAATAGCTAGAAACTCCCATCTTCTGCAATGGGACTCAAACCCACGATGAATTGAGTCTGAAAATCCGAAGTCGAGCATCGGAGACTACTCTGCTGTTGCCATTGGCTGGCCACTAAACAGCGAAGAGGACAGCTGTTGAAAATTATACTGTATCTAAAATCCAGATTTCGTTTCCAAAAATAATGAATATTGATGATTAATGACCCCTGTACATGTCTAATATTCGATATATTGATGGCAACAGTTTCCAGAGACTTAACATGGAACATTGTCAGGACATGAATAAAATCAGAGATTATTTTTGGATTGGAAAAATTAAAAAAAAGTAAAAAATTACATCAATGTATTACAACAACACGACCTCTTATTTTGTCGAACAAAATTGACCATTGTTTACATTTGTCCTCCACATTTTGTTTGTCTCTTTTGATACATTTACCATTTGTGTGTGTGTGTATACTTATCTAGTTATTGTTTTCGTTTAGGACGCATTGTTATTTTGTTTATCTGTGGTTGTTTTAGTTCTGTTTTCTTCCTTTCCTCTGATTGTCTTTTGTCTCAATGTTTTGAATAGAATATATTGAATAATTTTGCTATATTTATCTTGCCTACCTCTTTGAAACTGTCATAAAGGCAGTTGGTGGTTTGACTCTGTGGTTTTTTACTGAATGTAGCTTACATAATTTAACAAAACCAACAAATTAAGTTCATTCGTATTAAAAAAAAAATAGATTCCCCAGAAATGAACGAAAACAAAAAGAATTCAGCATAAAAAATATTACATTAATTTCTGGAAAGAGAGCTTGGTTCTTGTAACTTTACACAACTATTTGTTTCTTTCTTTTGTTATCTTTGTTCTGCTTTCTGTATATATGTCTAAATTTTAGCCGTCGGTGGAAGGGCACTATATGTGTTTAGTTGTATCTTCTCCATTGTACAGTCAGTCACAAAAGTACTTTTCGATTGATGAAATTAGTTTCGTAGATAACTTCCGAATGGAAGGACAATTTGAGTACAGTTTTCGGTAAATTAAAGAAAATGTAATTTTCGGTACGTTCCAGCCTTGAAACTCGGTGATACACACACAATTCGGAGTTATTCACAAAATAAATTTTTGGAAAGAACTTTTGCCGCTGATTGTACAAGCTTTCATTATTATATGCTATATAATTAAATAATGAATTAATCGCTGAGGGCAATAAATTGATTTTTATTTTAAAAAACTAAAATCGTGTAACAATGTAGCACTTTGGCTTTATTATTCACCCTTTAGTCGTGATAGCAACACGATTTTAGTTTTATAGTAAAAGTCGGTTTGGTTTACTCAATGATTAGGTTATTATTTAATTGAACGAGTTTTAATAGGGATAAACGAAATGTGTAATGTCCCACATTCAACTTAAATGAGACAGTTCGTATGCACCAGTTGTCCGTATCCGTTTTTCTGAACCACCGGGTAAAAGAACTGGCCACCCTACCCACGACTAACAGAATTAGTAGTTTCACTTAAGATTAGGGTAAGTGGGTTAGATCCTGCCCTCGACACATTAGTATATTATAGGAAACTTATTTTCAACTTTCCGATGTATGCACTTTTACAATTAGGGAAGTTGCAGTGAGAAACATGTTGAGTAAAGGAGTTGAGGGGATGAGGTATGGGGAATGGAGTGAGTGAGTAAAAGAAATGTTGCCAGCGTTGTGCCTAATCGTGGATCCACGAGTAATGTCCCTGCAAAAGCATCGACAACCCTGTTCATATTTTTTTTTTGCGTGTCACTACTGTAGTTTATCAACCTTAGATTTCTCAGATTTCCTACCTGCTCCTTCTTCTCTCCGTATAGCTTACTCAGAAGGTGAGCATCAATTTGTCATGTCACAGGACACTCAGTTAGAAAGGACTAATAAAAGAAAAGAAAAATAATTAGAGCAGGAAATGAAAAAGTCCTTATCCGTACAATTACGTACGTGATCTTATATGCCACAAAGCTCCAATGGCTTATATATTTGGCTTGCAAAGCGCGTAAGTGTGTTCTGTAAAATTAATTTTGTTTTTGAAAAGAAATACTTACCCGTGCTGATAATGTGTACAATATCAATGAAACAGTTCGTCCATTTTTTCCTGTAAGGTACTCTGAATGTTTCTTTATTTCCGGGTTCGATTCCCGGTGGGGACACTTGATCGAAAAAATGTAAAAACTTTTCAGGCCAGCCATCCTGATTGAAGTTTTTCTGAGTTTTCCGCATTCATACCAGACAAATACCGGGATGGTACCTAATATACAGGTCACAAGCCACTTCCTTCCTTCCCTTTCCTCGGATAGTGTGATCGCTGAGGGACGTCATCTCTCACACGTGACAGCCTAATATGACCATAGAGGCCAAAAACTCACAAATCTAATTCCTAATCCTAATCCTGTCTCCTTATGCTTTCCCATTATTTAGAAGTTTGAATATTGCAAAACTAATCCAATTCCAATAAATAATATGGTCATTATGGAAACAAGGACCTTTAATATTATTAAATAAATTAGAGGTTGTAAATACTTCAGAATGTTCCAAGTCCCACACTTAAAGACGATATAAACTGTGCTCTCAAATTTCTGGGCTGTATAAAAGTATTTAGAAGAAATCTATTTCTTTACTTTATTACGTTTTGTTTTTAGTACTCGAAGACTAACTTTCTAAATTTCTTATGTTGTTCAGTGACACTATTTTGCATTTAGATTGAAGGAAGTAATGGCAATTGTAAGATGGGAGACATAAGAACGAACCACTTGAGATTTTAGGAAAAAAAAAAAATCCTCATACACGCAGTATGGTTAAAGCGCATGTCAGTAATTCATTGCTGCTTATGGAACTTTTCAGATTAGGCGAATAAATTCACATACAGACACAACCGCGAAGCAGGTTTGTTCTGTCTTTGGAATTTTGCGAACATTAGCAGTTTGTCAATAATGTATTGCTGCCAATGGGAATTTTCAGACTAGTCCGACTGTGGATAAAATGAGCATCAAATGTTCTCATGATTCTGTGCTCACAAATAAATTACGTTTGATTCTTTTTTTAGGAATAGTAATTTTAAAATATACAAAAGAGAAATACCCTAAACTAATTAAAAAGCTTTATTTCATCTCTCCTGAAGTAATAGAAGATAATTCTTCCGTTTTTTCTTTGCCAATGTAAACATTAAAGAATAGCTCATTTTGTTCCGTGTTTTATTCTGAAAAGTGTTTACTTTTTAATAGTTGTGGTTGCAAAGTGAGGTAATCTTCATGATCGAGGATCATTCACAGTAAACAAAAGCAGCGCAGAGTCGAAATCACTAAATTAATAATCACCGCAACCTTGTATTATTATGAGACTAAAAATCGCAAATCTGAAATGGCTTTAAGAATGTAATATATAAAATTTAATTATATATTTCACACGCCAAATATAAGAATTTTATTTCAACTTACTGGAAGAGGCAATATGATATGGGTAAGTCTTTGATATAGGTGACTAATAAAAGTAAATCCTGAATTTTGGTGTTCTCTAGTGCGATTCGTAAACAAAGCTGGGCTCTTTACTTTGAACCCTTGTATTTTAAAGGAAGTTTCTAACGGTTGGAAAGTAAAATAATTCCTAAATCGGTAGGCTCTTCTACTCCATTATAGTTTCAGTTTTTAATCACAAATTTGTCTCTGTACCAAATCCTGCATACCCATCATTTCTACTGGATGTATACAAATTACTGAAGCGTGGTGTCTGCTAATGTTGACAGCAAGAGTTAGCATGGATATAGATTAGAGTTAATACACATTTAACTTCCCCTCCTCCTCCTCTCTCTCTCTCTCTGAGTTTTACTGAAGGAGGGGGTAGTTGTGCTTTGCTTGAGGGTGGTTGTAGAGGGAAGTAAGGGGATGAGGGTTGTGCTCTTCGCATTTCACGGGTCGTGGCTCTGCAGATTGAGAGCCAGCGTGATAGACCTGGCCTGTAGGGGAACAAGTGGGTAATGAGCGCCGGTTGGCAATGTGAAACACAACCGAGAGTGCTGCCCTCTTCTTCGAAGGGCTATAATGTAATTTTCATGTCCAATTTCATTCTAAGCTGCAATTTTTAACAGTTTCTCCTTGCGGGACATAACCTCTAGACAAATTTCTAAAGCTTGTGTGTTCACGTAGTTACGTGGATATGAGGGATTGGTACCACTTTTTTTTTTATTTTAAACTTTTTGTTTCGTTATTGATAGTGGTTTGTGCTGTAGTAAAGTAATGGAAGTATGTTTTTTTAATGTTGGCCCTTATCGAGATTAATTTACGATTTTTATCAAGGATGTTCGAAATGTACTTCAGTTTAAGATTTTCAGTTTTCTTTCAGGTGTGTATAATCATTGTTATCATTACAAGTGTTTTGCCATCACTGACTTCCATGAGTTCCATGAGTCCACTATCTGTTTGTTTTGACGTAAGAATTGCTTTGCAATTTTGTCTATTGACTAATCTTTCGTTTTCTTCTTTTACCTTCTACCATACATTTTGTCGCGTTGAAGATAATTTAATATACTCGCGCTACCTTATTATGCTAAGGGACAGCATTTGTGGTGTTTAAATATAGCACTCCGAGTTCCCTTTAAACGCTGTTAACAAAGAGAGGGCTGCAATGTTGCCACGTTTTGTCTACCTTGTTAAAATAGAGAACGACATGTATATCACTTGCAGAGATGGAGTGGGCCAATGAAAACTTGACCCATGGCCCACTCCAACCCATCAACCACCATGACCCACCATCCACCGAAATCCATCGTTATGAACTCTGACCTATGATCCGTGCCTTCCTCTCCATTGACTAAATAGTTTACACTTGTAATAAAATAAGACTGTGAAATTATCACTAATCGGGGTTTGAATTTTTAGAGTCAGTTGTTCAAATACCGCTTTTTTACAATAGAAGTGGATCTGATCTTTACGATATAAAATGGTAAAGTGTTTGTCATGGACCATATTAACGATGAATTTAAATTTAATTATCATTTGTTAAACAGATACTTTACAGTGGAAAATGAGATAAAATTTGAAAAGTATCAAATCAAGGTAAAGTAAGCCAACGTAAAGGGGAAAAAAAAAAGTGTAAAATTCAATTGTCTCGGTAGCCAAACAGTAATTCTGTTGCTGTTATTACAGTTACAAATATCAATATCCAAAAGTGCCTGAAGTTCTTTTTTCACTTAGATATAGTCATCTCAGGTAAGTAAATAGAAACAAATGAAAGAAAAGGAAAAATGGAGGCCTTGAAAGTAAAACAAAGACAAATTCACCAATGTTCAGATCTGTCTACAATGTACTGAACAGAGTGGATCGGTGGGTCATGATGGGTAGTGGTTTCCAGTGGGTTACGTCCTGTTGACCCACGGTCCACTGACCCACTCCATCTCTGGTCACCTACTTGCGCTTTCCCATTGTTAACCAAGTTTATGTTCCTTTCTTTCTTTGATTCTTATTTGTTACTATTACGTCTAAGTATTTTAAATTCAATCATGCCATCTACAGCAGCGTTTTTCAAACAGTGACTCACAAACCATCAGTAGTTTCCGAGGTTATATAAACAACAGATTATACAATTTAAATATAATGCAATTTCTAATAGCTTATGTAAATGTATTATTATAAAATATTCTTCATAATGTTCAATTCTTTTAAAATAAAAAAAAAACAATATTTATTTTCTTATGTTAATGCCAATGTAAAATTAAATGAATTTTAGCTAGTACTATTTTAAAAATATAAATATACTAGTATTTGCTCGAAACATATAGTACAGTAATAATAATAATAATAATAATAATAATAATAATAATAATAATAATAATAATAATAATTTGCTTTCGAAGAAGATAGTAGGATAATTCGTAGAACATTTTGACTAATGAAAGCGTGAAGTATGCGTAGTTTACGAAGGGATCCACGAAGTATGCTGAGCTTACGAAGGGGGTACCAGATAAACAAGCTTAAAAACCACTGAAGGATGGTCGAAAATTTGATTCACACATGATACACAAAATAAATCAAAGGAAAAATTTTCGATAATCAGGGCTGTCCACCATTCCTTTGGTCCATGACGCACTTTCGTAAATTCTTCTCTCATCCCCCCTTCCTCCGGAAAGTCTTACCTCCCTTAAAACTACTCGATGGTTCCAAATTTCTATAGATTCCCTGCAACCCCTGGGTATGATCTTGATTAAAATATGTTCTTCGTGCATAAATTATTTCTTTTTGTATAAAGTGTTAAACTTCACCTAAAAGCTTTAAGAGATAATTCTTCACATAAAAAAAAATATATATATATATATATATGTGCATGTAAGAAAAAGTTCTTAGTTTTGGGGTTAGGACCGTTCAAAAGCGTGAAAACTGTATCGCAGTACGCATTATTCCGAACACGAGGAACTGTGAAACTGGGGGCCCTTGAAACTTCCGTCATCTTGCCGACACATTTTGTGTTCATTGCTGTCAAAGCTTACCTTTAGCCTACTTTGGACCAACTTTTAAGTTCGAGCACATCTGAAAAGTCCTTTGCGCAACCGTTGCACATTGCTAACATACGCATTTTTGGATGGCATGTATATGTGATTTCCTTTACGCTGATGTGGACCTTCACTTTACGGGTTTCCGAATTCGAAGTAATGCGTGTTGTAATGTATTTTCTCCACTCTTTTGGACGGCCCTAGCTCTGAAATTATGCTCTTTTCGCCACAGGCCCGTATGAACTTTTCGTTTCTTAGGTTGATGTGAGAAATCACGTCGGTAGTATACAAGTTTGTCGATATACTTCATTTACACTATTGTTAAGGTTGTTGTTACTTTTAAGTAATTTTCTCTCGCCTTCCCGAAAATTTTAATGATATGCTTTGATTTGGATTGCAGCCCCTGTCCTTTTGCAAGTACCTCTGCGGTACTTACGGTGAGCGGCAAAGTAAATTGAAAAGTGTTTCTACCTTCAAGCAATTACTAGAAAAAAAAACTTTTTCTGGGCTAATTTTATTTTAATTTAAAAGTGTTAAGCACCGGTGCCCATATATACAATTTCCATCTTGATTTTGAAAAAAAAAAAAAATAAGAAAAGAAAAACTAATATATATCAGTAATGGGGACAGCTTCTCTTAAGCACATGTTGTCATTTGCTGGCGAAAATTAAAACTTTTTATCTTTTTTTATTTTTCGGCTAATAAAGTTGTTTTCTGAGTTAAATTAATGTTAAAAAGAGGGAGATTTAAAGAAGGAAAAAAAATGTGAATTAGACTTTTAGAAGGAAGGAAGGAGGAGAAAGTTGCTTTCGAGAATGAAGAGAGGAAAAACTGTGAGGAACAATGCTTTGAGAACAGTGCAGTGTAATAATAAGTGATTCCACTCGTAAAACTCCCTCCAATGAACGTTCAGAAGAAGAAGAAGAAACAAAGCGAGAGTTGAACAGAGAAAGAGTAAAAAGAAAAAAAAGTGGTAGAGGGTGAAGAATGAGAAAGTCAGGGTAAATTAAGATAATGAAACAGATTTTTAAGCCTGATTTGTAGAAGAAGCATGGAAGAAAACAGTCATTTACAGTTGCGACGTTGAAATGGATTAAATGGGAAAAACTTATTTTTAACTACGTTACCTTTATCTCCTCTGATTTTATATATATATATATATATATATATATATATATATATATATATATATATATATATATATATATATATATATATATATATATATATATATATATATATATATATATATATATATATATTCTCTTGATTTTGCTTTTTGCGTAACACTTAAATTTGCATAACAATTTATTAATTTTGTGGCGCACATTCGGCGGTGAGAAAATAGGTTTTTATCATTATTGTGTGGTACTTTTTTACGTGGATAATGAATAATAAACAATTTTTGTATATCAGAAATAAGTATGATAATAAAAGGGAATGTAAAGAATAGGTAATGACAATTATATTTTCCAAAGTAGTAACTTTACTAATCTTGACTCGGTTCTAGCAGTCCCGGGTTCGATTCCCGGTGGGAGCACTCGGTCGAAAAGCTTTTTCAAGCTCGGTGCAAAAGCTTTTTCAGGCCAGCCATTCTGAATGAGGTTTTCCTCATTCACACTAGGTAAATACAGGGGGGGGGACTAATTTATAGGTCCCAGGCCGCTTCCTTCCTTCCCTTTTCCCGGATAGTGTGCTCGCCAAGGGTCGTCATCCCTCAACCGTGACGGGCTAAATGACGACAGATGCCGAAAGCCCACAAGTCTAAATCCTAAATCCTTACTAATCTTGACGTTTTACAAATTGTCTAAGCTGGTAGTTGATTTTAAATGTATCCACGTTGAGGTTTTTTTTTGTTTTTTTTTTTTTTTTTTAATTATGAAATGCTGAGTTTGTATTACCGTCAAGAAACGAAGAATTGGAATTGTACAGTCCATCCTTCGATTGAACTTTCGTTTTTACGACCAAATATCTTAATTTCACACGAATATTTATTTCCTAATTTATGTCGTAGCCAAATAGTACACAGAATCAGTACGTTAAAAAAAAAAAAAAAACTTTTCTAACCGAACACTACTTTTCCTTGGCCACTTCAATGTAGAACAATAAAACGTATTTATGGATGAATGCTATGAAACAACTATGAAAATGAAATGAAATCTTTAACGTCCCAGGATTATGCCTGCTAGGCTAAGGGGGCTGATGATTAAAGCAAGTGAATGGTAATGGAAAAATTGATGAAATGAGAAAGTGGGAGAAACGGGAGTACCCCAGGAAAACCCACGGGCACGATGTTGTCCACCACAAATTTATTTGGATCGTGGATGTGCGTTGATCGAACCAGGGTTCCCATGCACGAGAGCTAAGCGCTTTACTACTAAGCCACCATGCCCTCTTCAACTATGGGAAGGTAGAAGGACCTACATAGAGGGAGAATAGAAGGAATAGAGGGTACTCCTAAAGTCTCCTGTTTCTGCTAGTGATTTTTAGGAAAAGAAAGCTCGGGTCTTACTTTACATCTCAAAAGCTCATTGCGTCTTATTCTTTACAGATGGAATAAAAGTCGAAATGTGATCTCTTTGTTACCATTGTCCATAGTAGATTGCGTTCCTGAGTACGTAACAAACACGTCAAGGGAAATGTGAGCCGTAGATTTACAGTTTAAAATGGAATTTGACAACCGGAATGAAAATTGCAACGCTCTCTCACCGTTGGCTAGAACTCTGGGCTAGAAAAGCGCGAGCGCTAGCCACTAGGCCAGCGGGGACGAGATTTTTCAATACGTCTGCAAAGGTTTGTGACAATATGTACAATAATAGAGCTACAGTGAAGTTATGAAAAATCGGATCAATCACTTGTATTAACTTTACCTATTGTCGTTTTTGTCCTAAGGGAGGCAACATACATACTCCTAACAGAACATACATTATCTCAACAGTATAATACATATATTACGCGTAAATGTTGCTTACGAGATGGGAAGTACATTTTAAAGCTAGAGGCGAGACGAGAAATTGCACAAGTTTTGTGGTCAATACTAGGGATGGCCACAAAGTTCCGGTTCCGGCTGTGGAACCGGTTCCGGAACCAGTTCCAGAAATGGATCCGAAAAAAAATTGTTCCGGAACCTGATATTCTAGAACCGGATCCGTTCAGAGCCGAAAACCTCTTCCACCAAGAACCGGTTCTAGCCATCTCTAGTCAATACAAGTTCACCCAAGTCTTAGATTTCAAACACTGTTTACAGTGTTACATGATTCATAGTATAACAACTGTAAATATATAAAATGATTGTAGATTCTAAATATATTGAAAGAGTATGTTTCAACGTTTAGAGATACGCCAGACTGTACAAAATATATTTCAATTATAAATATGATTTAAAAATAGATCTTCGAATTTAATACATTATAGTCGTAGTATTTCTTGTATAATTTAACTTCATCTGAATATAAAAATCATTCTGGATATTTAATTTCGTGTTGTAAATAGATTAGGCATGTCTTAGTAAAGGTCCGAAATTAAACACTCGTCATATGCTATTGATTATGGCCGTATGCATGCGCGCCGACTACGTGGGTGCTCCGGGGCTCCGGCATCCACACAAATGATATTGTGGGTGTTGCGCACCCACAAGATTTTTTAGTTTGAACCCGGGTTTGAACCTATTTATCTTGCGTTTAAGTTAGTCGTGTTACTGACTGAGCTAGGGCAGCCCCAACTTATCCTTATAGTACTGGTATATTTTGCTTTATCACAACACAGGTCTTTATGACAGTGTTCATAGCAGATTTTAACTAAAAATAAATCAATCAAATATTGAGATTTCCCTTAAAACATATAACAAGTCACGCTATTGATATTCACCCACATAAATTTTGGAAAGTCGGCGCCGTTGGCCGTATGCACCGGCGAAGTTGAACTGTCGAATGACTTTCAACATTAGTCTGGATTAAGTGGTAGATGAAGTAGATTTAACCTAGAATGGCTGATTTTCGGGGTTTAACTTTGTTGATCTTGGCTACTGAACTTAGGTTTTCATGTATAATTATCCTTTCTGAGATCTAAAATAAAATGGTATAGTTTCAGCAACTTAATACTGTCTTCATCAGACACTTCTTCGTGTAACATTTTATGTTAGTTTTAATAAATAAGTGTTAAGCTCTGATCAGAAAGCATAGTTATTTTTGTAATAAGTTCCAGACTCCTAATGGGTGAAGTTAGATTTTCAGTTGTGCAACAAAGTTCCTTAAACTACACTCAAGTTAGACAGTTCAATTTTGAACTAATATACATGAACACTCATTCGAACTTCTCTGGTGCTCAAGGCTGTATCAATGGTTTAGGCTTCATCCCGGCGAAATTAAAATACCGCTAATTTTACAGTAATTATGTGATATCTTCAAATAGATAAAAGATAATCGAAATGTGGAACAAGAGCGCCCTAGACAATATTATTTTACATGAGATACCGTTATCACGACTCACGTATCTGCTTTCGAATTTGAACCATTTTGAAAATCGGTATTTATTTTCGCGTTTCTAAACAGCTGAAAACGGAAATCCACTAGGTAACTTGCGATAACGGTAGCTCACGCAAAATAATATTGTCTAGGGCGCTCTTGATCCATATTTCAATTATCTTTTATCTATTTGAAGATATCACTTAATTACTGTAAAATTAGCGGTATTTTAATTTCGCCGGGATGAAGACTCTTAAGCTCTATGCAATACTCTTTAACCATTAAACTACTTACGAGATATTCAGATATAGTTTATTAAGGAAATTGTTTCCATATTAAAAAGTAAGACATCCTGCTTTTTATATGAATAAATTTCTTTTGGAACACTTTTGTCTGATTAATAGTATACTATTATTTGTGTTACATTTCTTGTACCTGTAAGAAGTCAGAAATTTTTGCATTTTATATTTTAAGATCCCGCACACGGCTTTGTTTACAATCAACACATGTTTGTATTTATAAATTGCACCATGTGTGTCCTACTACGAACTACTACAGTGGTAGACGACTGGACACCAGCGCCACCGCCAAGCTAGAGCAACTATAAAGCCAGGAGGATCACAGTGACTTTGGCTTATCAAATCCACTCTCTAAGCTTGCCTGGAGCTTTCAGAGGAACTTAATTTAAACCCTTTAGCTTGCTTGGAGCTCTAGATCTCCTGTCTTGCCCGCCTTAGTTTGCTCGGAACTCTGTTTGATTCCTAGCCTCAGTCACCCAGCTTGCATGGAGCTCTGTGGCTTTCTAACCCTTCCCTGCTTGCTCGGAGCATTAAGGATCCTAAATCCACTCCACTTAGTTTGCTCGGAACTCTGCGGAGATACTTCTGTAGACTGCACGGGCCTTAAAATACCATATTTTACATCACATACTGGATTTTTGGAACATACTGTCTATAGAAAAGAGGATTTTGTAATAAAACTTGTAAGTGGGATTTAACGACTCTGGAGTATAATTTGTTCTAACTAAGTAGAACTTTGCAATATATACGCTGAAAATTCGCCTGGTTAAAATCAGTTACCAGTAATCCTTGCTGTGAACGACTGTTATGATCGTTTTGATATAAACATTGGTTAAGAGACCCGTGTGGTATGTATTGTTTTTTATGGAATGTTAATTATTCAAGATTTATCCCTATATAACATTTGAATTTCCTATTACTAAGTGAAAAATTCTACCAAAACTAGTTCTAAATCAAGTGCATAAATTTACAAAACGAAAGAGACGAGAAATACGGCAACACCAATACAACAATGTAGGAGTAATGTTTATAGGCAGTGGCGTACGCAAGGAGTGGTTTCGGAGCTTTGGCCTTCTTCCTCGAAGAATATATTATGCATCAATAAACATTTATCGTATTAAAATGTCTATACAAACACGTGAAATTATACGCATGAACTTGGTAGCTTGAACTTCGCCCCCTCCCTTGACGAATTTTTACGTACACCACTGTTCTTAGATATTACAACTAAATAATGAACAAACCCATCTTTAAGAAGGAACTTGCTTGCCATTAAACTTTCAGCCGAAAGCAGTAAAATTTTGATTCAGGTTAACTTAATTTAGAGAAGTTGATAGTTGTTCCTCCACTACTTCGCTGTCCGAATGCGCACGCTCTTAAAACTTCTCTTTCGTAGTACTACTCATCCGCTTCCATCATGTTCTCAGAAAAAAAATGAAAAAACTCATCATTAAACTGGAATGAGAATTTACATTCTTTCGTTTGTCTGTGTGCGTTTTAGCAGGAAGAAATATAAAAGTGCTTGAATCTCGACTCGACGTACCTGCCACTACACTCTTCATGTACTCTGCTGTAATTGTTACGTTGTTGGGAGGAGAAGAGAAGCTGGGGGAGGGAGGAGTACCAAGTGTACAGTATTACGTGAAATGTTGAGAGAAAGGTATTCGAGTAACCGAATAACCACCCCCGCTGCACCCCTTCTGCTCTCCCGTGGCGCAAACTTTCCCGCGAGAAAGGGTGCTCGAAGTACGCCATTACGAAACTGAGTCTTGTCGTAAAACTCGGTCGTTTTCTATCTGCTGGGTGAGAGGAAAAAACGCGGGAAACAACACGTTGCCAGATTTGCTATGCAAGCTTCTGTACTTTTCTAAAAAAATCTCTCAGAGTTTATGTTCCCACTCAATACAGATGAAATCCGGCAACAAAGCTTCAAACTGTTGACTGCTTACGGTATATAAAGATAGGTTTACAAGAATTCAAAATGCGTATATGATTCTGTATTGATAAAGGAAAAAGAAATTAGACGGACAAATGTTGCTGGAACAATAATATTACTGCATGTATCTAAAATACCGTAAAATCACTTTTTACACGTTCTAATTTCAATGCTGTATAGTTGATACTGTGTTCAACATAAAACCTTTCATTTATGCTGTTCTCAAGTGAATGGAATGGTAATTAGCAGTGGCGTATTTAAGATTTTGTTTCGAGGGGGGGGGATAACACGTGAATAAGCATTTATATTTTTTTCTTTTCTTTTCGGTACCGAGAAATTTTAAAATGAAGTTGTGCATATAATAAATTTATTTCGGGGCAGTGCTTGAACCAAATAGCCCCTTAAATACGCCACTGGTAATTAGTATAAATAAAGCTTGAACTAGTAAATTTTCCTATTGCAGTCTTTATAGAGATGCACATCACATTTATAACATAGTATATGAACCAAGTACCTGAAATTAGCCTGGATTTACAAAAAGCCATTTTTACCCTGCAAATAGTTTTTTATCACCAAACATTGGGAAAAATTTGTTTGATATTTTCATCTGTTTACTTTTTTACACTTTGTAATATGAATTCGACATTATTTGTTATGACTTTATTGCTGGTTGTTTCCCGAAGAAAAACTTAAAAAAAAAAAAAAAAAAAAAATGACGAAAACAAGTTACAGCAATAGCTCAATGAATTCATGTTGACTGGATTACCGAATAACTTGTAATTAACTGAATGGCGCGAATTTATTCATACACTTGCTGACAGAGAGACATAACAAGCATTAAGCGGTATCATCATCTCCTGTATTTTTGAAGAAATTACTGTCAGTGGATTAATTTTCCCTCTTTTCTCCTTTGGATTTATTAATCTTGAGAATACATAAGTAGTAAATAATGCATTTTCTACTACGAAATGCAGGTTTCACAAAAATTAAGCCGAATTAGAGAGGCATATTTGGCCAACGTAAAGAGACGGTCAAATTAACAGATTCTACTGTGCTTGAGTAAACTCGGTCACTGTGCCACATGATTGTAATTATCGAATTAACAATTAGCAGTAGTAAAAGGTAAAGTAGAAAATAAATGAGGAAATAATTACTTGGTTAATGAAGGGAAGGATGCTACTACTATTCCGAACGAAATATTCTACGATTATGACTATAAGGAATTAAAAACAATCCAATATAAGTGTCCATATAATAGAATACAGTGTACATCTCGTAAAGAAGTGTGGTTGAAATGAATAAGTTTTACGTCCCACGGTTATGCCGCTTAGGCTAAAGGAGACGGTAATGATGAGAAGTGAATGAAAAACTGGAATGAAGAAAGTGAAAGGAAACGGGAGAACCCCGAGAAAACTCATGCGCACAGTGTTTGTCCGCCACAAAGTTCACTTGGCGTTAGCTGGGGTTGAACAAAGGACCCCATGCACCAGAGGTGAACTGAAAGTTATTTAGTTTCATTTTAATATGGTATTCCTCGGACATATTAGTATTCTACACCTAGAATATTATACGAACCCACTAATCTCAACAGCACTACAAGTCTATCAAGTAAGGATAATATTCTTAATTACTACGATAGAAGTACATGGGATACCTATTTTTGATGGTCTTTTGTGATCAATTGGATGGGCCACGTCTATTAACGATCTCAATTTCTAATTGTTGGCTCTGTATATCCTGGTCAAAATTGAGGATGATCAATCAAGTGGTTTCTGAGATTTTCTTTCGAACGGGTACACAGATAGATTAAATATATAAAGAAGTTTTATTTATTTATTTATTTATTTATTTATTTATTTTGCACCTATTACAGGGCATAAACCCCAATTACAATAGGCTTACAAAAAGTAAAATATAAAAATTTCGTAAATAGAACAAAAATACATAGATTGAAACAACATAGGTAAATAAAAGTTACAATAAGAGAAAAGAAAAGGAGAGAATTCCATACCTTCTTTACAAGTTATCTCCATTAACATGGGATTTCATAATCCAAAATAATAATATAAATACATACATTCACATGCACATACCTACACACACACATACCTACACACACACACACACACACACACACACACACACACACACACACACACACACACACACACACACACACACACACACACACACACACACACACACACACACACACACACACACACACACACACACACACACACACACACACACACACACACACACACTTACACATATATAGATTCATACAAACATACATACACACATATATATATATATATACATAGAGTATTTCTAAGAAGAACAGAGAATGTGTTAATATATACTCAAACTAAATGAAATCATAATGATTAACTAGCGAGTCTAGGATATTGTACGCAAAAATTCATATAAATGTAAAACCTAAAAAGAAAACTTCATATTGTTTATTACCCTTGGAACCACCAGGACATTTCATTATAAAACAGTAACATCATCTATTCAAGGATTACAGAGTCAATATTCTATTTGTTTCATTAAACTCGACCAAATTTGATAATTTTCTTTACTATGTTGATATACATGAGAAAAGGCATCGCAAAATCTACATCTGTATTCATTTTTATCAGTGTTGGGAAGTAACGTAACGCAAGTAACGCGTTACTGGTAACGCGTTACTTTTTAAGTAACGTTTCCTAGTAACGCGTTACATTTTTTCCAAAGTAACTGTAACGGTAACGCGTTACAAATTTTTAAGTAACGTACCTAGTTTGCGTTACTTTTTTCGCGTTACATTTCGGATGAGTAACAACAATATATGTATATTTTTTTCGGAAGCAAATGTTTCTTTCCTGTAAGTCAATTTCTCAGAATGAAACAATCGAGCATGAACTACGTATGTCAGTGACCGACAGTCAGAGACACAGATAAGTTTGTAGTGCCACTTGCTGTTTTTTTGAAGATGAGGACAGCCTTAGGGAAATCACGTGTACTGATTGAAAGCACCTGGAAGATTTTGTCGTAGATTTTGACAGCTCCAAATCAATACATGCAGTGAGTGAACTAGGAGTGCAATGATACCGGTAGTCTATTTTTGCTTTGATTGGTGTTGTTTTTATAAAGATGGAGAACGAAAATATTTTACCGTTCGAACATTTGAAAGAATACTTTTTTCTTAAAAGCTCAGGATGATGGGGGACAGAATTTAAAAGTAAACAGTCTGAAGTGCCCCGGCGGAAAATATCAACAACTAGGGTGCCATAATTAACAATTTACAGTAAGGAGTTAATGTGAATAAACTGTGTTCAGATGAGCAGGCCTACTTTATTACTATAAAATAATTTGCTGATGGCGTATAATATTGGAGTTCTTTCAGATAGTTTGCTTATTCTAGAATCTCGTTGATTATAGAGTAGTGTAATGTTTCTCTATATTCTTTATTTTTAATTTTACACAACAACATCGTTATTATTATATAATTAATTTAGCAGAATAATAATAACCAACCATTTTTTCTAACGCCTAGGAATGAGCACGAGTCAAGCTAAAACTCGACTCGACTCGAATTCAAGTCGAGTTTCGAGTCAAGTCAAGGACAATATCCTCGAGTCGAGTTCCGAGCCGATTCAGTTTTTTGCGTCGAGTTTCGAGTCCAGTCGAGTTTGATAAATGGCTCGTTCGTTTTAAGTCGTCTTGAAATCATGGCCTGATTGCACTGGAGAACGAAAGCCATGAGAAATGTAAGCTAAACAGTAATATGGAATACTTTTAGTGTTGCTCAAGAGAGGGGATACTGCTCGCATCTCGTCTTGTCTCTATAGCGAGACCACAAGAGATCTTTTATAACAAGCTCAGCTCAGCTCGGCTCAACGGTTGGGTGAGCTGTTGGCTCGGCTCATTTCTCGGTTCGGGTCGATAGTGAATGAGCTGTGAGCCGAGCTGTTCGAGTCATTGACAATTCTAAACCCGAGCCGAGCAGTTTTGAAGATATCTGGCCAGTACCCTATAACTTTTAACAGTGTTTGGCTCGAGCCCGAATACTCAACCTAGACCCTCAACTCAAATTCAGAAGGTCGTGAACAATGTCTTGACTCCTAGACTTCACGACTGACGAGGTTGGCAATCAACTAGTTTGTTAGTATTAAAATACAAACCGCCTTTCTTTTTATATACAGTATTGTTATAAATAATAATAATAATATTCTAAGTTGTAGTAGTAATAATGTCATTGATAATAATTATACTGTTTATGTAATATACTTGAAGAATGTACTCGAAACTACACAGCGGATTTGGCTCGAGTCGACTCGAAACTCAACCCCAATTCGAGTCGAGTTCTCGGGTCGACCTCAAAGATGTCTGTCTCTAGTCGAATTGAGTGTCAAAGAAAACTCGCTCGAACTCGCTCGTGTCCATCCCTACGACTAACGCAGTTTGGCATTTTATCAATGTTACATTATATGAAAATTTTCATATATCAAGTAAAAATTTGTCCTTGCATTTACATAAAGCAATTCAAAACGTGCAATAATAATAATAATAATAATAATAATAATAATAATAATAATAATAATAATAATAATAATAATAATAATAATAATAATAATAATAATAATAATGGCGGTAATAGTAGTAGTACAGAAAATTGGAGTCATATTTTTTTTCACATTTTTAAAGTTTCGGACCTAAAAGTAACGCGTTAGTAACGCGTTACTTTCGAAGTAAAGTAACAGTTACTTTTTCTGGGCAAGTAACGCGTTACTAACGCGTTACATTTTAAGAAGAAGTAAAGTAACTTGTAACGCGTTACATTTTTACAAGTAACTTACCCAACACTGATTTTTATAATATTATTATATCTTTTACATAATCTAATTACAGGAGAATTTGAATGAGCTACTGAATATGATCTTTTACAGCAAAACGGAGGTCTCATTCGTAGAGATTTGTTGTTGATATTAAAATAAAACAATTTGAGAAACTCTGGATTATCGATTATTCCATTTACAGACTTATGGAGGAAAGCAAGTTCCATAAAATGTCTTCTATCACACAAAGATATGAAGTCAAACTTTTTTTGTACGATGATCTTTTATATGTTTTATAGTACAAGTATCTCAAAAATTTATTTTGTACTCTTTCGATTTTCTTATTGATAGACTTATAAAAAGGTGTCCAAATTATAGATGCATACTCCAACTTGGTAACCCTTTCTCCTTAATAAAAAATTGTAAAAAAAGAAATCGTGTTAGCTGGGTTTTATAAATAAAAAAAAAATGGTAATTAGCTCTTTGATAGGAACACAGGGACAACAACCTACAATAAACAACATTTAGTCTAAAATGGTGTATGGAAGGATATAATGGCCAAATTAATTTGTTGAGGCTGGTAAAATTCGAGGGGGAGAAAGTTAGAATCGCTAGGCTATCCACGAGTAACAGTCCGTTAGTATTCCTATTTCCTATTTCAAACATATTGATAGGATAAAACATAATACACAAAATTGCCGTTTCCGGCTTTAATTTTGCAATCTAAACTCATACTAGCTTGTAATAGGATACTAGAAGCCCACAATAAAACGTTGTCCGAACCGAGAATTTTTTATATATATATATAGGAAAGCAAATATCTTTTGTGTCTATTTGTTGCCCTATGATTCTTCTTTCTTGCCTTCCAATTTGAATGTAGGTAAATATAAGATGTATAACTTTCAGGCACTTAGTAAGGCGGTTAGGCAACCGAAACTCCACTTGTAATATGCAGAGTTGCATAACTTAAGTTTATCAGTAACCGATGCTGCGCCAGTTTGTCCATCAAGATAGGCATGTCCGATTAAGAATAGAATTCACGAGTACTGAATATTGTAAAAAAAAAAAAAAAAAAAAAAAAAACTGTAGAGTCTACTACAGGAAAACAAAGGTGGTATTTAAGTAAGAGAATAATAGAAAATAAAAACAAGCGAGAATTCGTTTTCTTTTACAAATCCGGCTTTTTATGGTAAAAAGTCTCCATCTCATTTTTTTTTTTTACATCTCTATCCGGCACTGCTCCCTATACAGTGGAATGCGGTATTATTGATAACACCGTTTGCTAGCAGCGGCCTATCCCTGAAATATCTCAAATAAAGATGAATTTA
Organism: Thermobia domestica; assembly: GCF_964235325.1. Taxonomy (NCBI): domain Eukaryota; kingdom Metazoa; phylum Arthropoda; class Insecta; order Zygentoma; family Lepismatidae; genus Thermobia; species Thermobia domestica. The sequence continues at coordinate 84,293,898 of NC_137458.1, read as the reverse complement.
AATCAGACTGTAGTTGTAAGGTGATTTATTTATTTATGTATTTAAATTTAAGGAAAATAAATGGGTTGGAGTAGGTTGGTTTATGATACTTTAAACCAATGATGGCCAAATTTCGGGGGGGAGGGGAGGCTTGACCTACGAGTCTGTCATATCCGGCCCGCAAGTAAAAATGTATGATGCAATGCTGTCTCATATCTTAAGGATTGCAACATCAGAAATACTGTAGAAGTGGACTTTTCAAACTCTTGTAAAATAAATAAATGGTAAACCTCAAAAGCAATACTTTTGTTATTCTTAAAACGCCATCGTTTTGTTTCTATTTAAGGACGTATTGGGCTCTTATTTTGTCTTTCTGAACGTAGAATTTCTCCAGAGTAAAGCCACTTACAACGTACGTATTAAAAATACGTTGAAGCACAAAGTAGTTCACATTTAAGAACAACTACGGAGATAATTTTGCCCTAAGATACATGTATATTGACTTACATCTGCTTATATCCTATCTCGAATGAACATTCCAACTTAGCTAGTTGATTATGGAAATGTATACGTTTATAGTGGTATTTAATTAAAAGTAACGTCGGTTACTAAAAGATTCGGCGCGCATGTAACTACTGAAGATTTTTATGATATAATTACATGCAGGTACTTTGCCAAGGAATACATGTGGCAAATTGCTGTAACTAATACACTACCTAATGTATACGGATATAAACTATGTACCATGTCCGAAAAAGAATGTTGGAGTAAGGTTTATTTGTGAAGTTTATGCCTTTCGTGCTCTGGATCCAGTGTTACACCAATCAAGCTATTGTAATTTTTAGGTTAATATTATCCGACGTTTATGCATATTGTATTGTTGTTTTTAGTGTTATATCAGCATTCTGAAGCTTTCGTGTATTGTCCTGGCTAAATACACTACATCGAAGATAAAGTTCATTGGTCGGTGAATGTTAAGACCTTATATATAAAGTGTATGTATATGAAATACAAGACGGAAGTACTTTCTTGTCCCGGGAAGTTGATCAGATGGTGATGCCCTATTTACAGCCTCTTACTAAACATGAGGCATGGGTCGATCCTGCATCAATTAGTCTTTCGGTTGCTTTCAAGATCCTTTCCTCCTTACCTCTCTGCATGTTACTACTACTACTACTACTACTACTACTACTCTTGCTACTGCTACTTCTACCACGATTACATACTCAGGCTGAGGCTCGTAAACCTGCAAAAGATGGGACCTTCCCCTACCTCACTTTTTACAGCACTCGTGAAACGCATCCTGAAGACTTAGGCAAGCTGGAAAGAGTCGCTACGCCAGATGGAACAGTGTGGCTATAAAATTTCAAACAGTAGCAGCGAGGGAGGAGGTAAAGCACTGGAGTAATGAACCTTTCTGGCAGCCCACACGTTTTACCCCAGAATTCTCCTTTTGCCCCATTCTACCTTATATCTTTTTTTTTTTTTTTTTACTCATTTTGTTCCAGTGTTCGTACGAGATGGCCGCGGGACGTGGGGGATAAGTAGGAATGTATGTATATAAACCCTTCTTATCAGTAGTTCCATCGAATTGTCCAAATAGTATCTAACAGAACGACTATTTACGGAAACGTATTTTAAGAACTAGGGGAGAGGGAAGATACGGAGATTTTTTTGAAGGTAGGAATATAAACTTTTGCTGAACATTTGAAAAAGAAGAAAATGGTAGAAAATTGACGAAAGTTATGCAAAACGTCAGTCTTTTTTTAGTTTTTTTATTATTTTTTTTTAGAAATCTTTGTTTTGCTTCCCCCTTCTGACAGTCCTGCCCCACTCTTCTTACCCTAACAGTTAGTTAGTATTACCCTCGTCAGATTTCACTGTTATCGCGAATGTGAAATGAAACGTGACCTGCAAGTGCTTGGTTTTGAAAGCGCAATAAAAGTGGGAAATTCGCATCATAACAAGTTACCGTCTTTCCCTCGGCTGTCTCTCTCATTCACTCACTTTTACGTAATTCAATTAGCAGAAACCTTCGTTATGATTAGATTTTTTTTCTTGTGAAAATGATTTTAAAGTTATTATCGCTCAGGAGATACCAACATTTGTGATTTGACCTTTTTTAAAAAAATGGATTTTCCCATTAACAGTGTGGTATAGAAAAGACATCAGTCGTCCAAGTTTCATCTGTAGTTAAAAAGTTCGTATTAATTTTTTTCCGTTTATATAGCGAAATTTTAAAGCTTAGCCCAATTGAAAATTCTCAAGCTTCCCAAACAGTATAATTTCTTCAGTTCATCTGAATCAAGAATTGAAAAGAAAATATGATAAAGAAAGTGTTAAAAGACAGCCGAAAAATAACATTATAAATATTTTGCCGTTACATTTTTAAACTGAAAGATTTCTTATGCGGTTTGGTTCGTATCCTAATCTTTTCGTTTTGTCATACACAACGTCTTCCTTAATAGTATTCTTCAACTGAAATCTTTTTTCACGTCCTTTTTTTCATTCTCACCGTGTCTTCAAGTAAATAACGCAGAATCCGTTTCAAAAATTTTTCTAGGTATTATTATTATTATTATTATTATTATTATTATTATTATTATTATTATTATTATTATTATTATTATTATTATTATTATTATTATTATCGTATTAGACTTCCAAATTATGCTGTGTATAAATATGAAACTCTTATGGAACAATTATGTTCACCAGTCCATGTCTCTGCAGAACAACAGGCATCAGAGCAAAGAAGGTGATAGCGAAAGGCATTTTGTATGTGTGTGTGTATGTGTGTGTGGAAAATGAAATCTTTCAGTTTAACGTCCCACGATTATGCCCTTTTAGGCTAAGGGATGATGAATGATGATAATGGTGGCTTAGTGAATGATGATGATGATGGTAGATTTGATTTTAACTCCTTTTCAGCAG